>NC_084631.1:4048674-4071174 GCF_033978795.1 Nerophis ophidion | reverse complement strand
CCACAATGCGTCCATTGTCTTTACTGTTTTCACACTGTTTCTGCTTGTAAGTACTCCGTGCGTGTACATTGCCTACACACGCCCCTCTGCCTGTTTTACCAGCAATGTCAGGACGTGACGACATGCCGTAGTGTCCGGATTTAAAAAGAAAAAAAATATATACAGGTGTTTTTAGAAGCAGTATAGTACCGTTTTTAATTTATTAGAACCACGGTACTGATTAATACCTCATCACAATTAAACATTTTTGCTGCGGTACAAAGCCTGCTTCCTCAACCTCTTTCATACGAGCAAACACCAAAAGTTTGTAAAGCGAAAAATTTGTAAACCAAGGTTCCATTGTGCAGATTAGAGATCGAGCAATGTTTTTTTTTAGGGCTGATACTGGTTATAAAGCCGATAACCGATATTCCTTTGCAGTAAAAGTTATATAAGCATGAATAGTATACATCTGGCTTAATGTTGGGGGTTTTTTAACATAATTTTTTTAGGAAACATAACATGTTTCCTAAAATGTTTCATGCCGTGCTAATGTTTTGTAATTTAGCAGCAAAAAAACATTAGGGGATTTCAAAAGCACTTTCACTACGTGTCTAAATTGAATATCGACTTTTGCTTTTCAAAATTTGGAAAATTTCCTGGGAAAATTTACAGTATGGCATTTCTCTACATCACAATAATTCGCCACCTACTCTATTTTTAACACTTTATGGATTTAATACATTGTAATGTTTCCTCATGACGAACTCTAATATATTGGTTTGGAGGTTGAAGTTCTTTTTTTTTTTAAATTGTCCGATAGCAATTAAAGAAGGCTGATAATCTTTTACGATATTTGTTGATGTATTTATGTTGGAGTTGTTTGAAAAAAAAAAAAAAAAGAAAACATCCGATACCAATTAAAGAAGACTGATAGTCTTATATGTGATATCTGTTGATTTAGTTCTATTTTAGTTAAAAAAAGTCTGATAAGGTTAAAGGCAAATAGTTTGTGATAGCTGTTGATGTATTTCTGTTGTAGATAGGAAAAATGTCCGATACGGATTAAAGGTATCCTTATTCCTTATGGGTAGGTAGCCTTATGTGTGATATTTGTTGATGTATTTTCTGTTGAAAAAGTCTGATACGAGTAAATGTCTTAATTGTCTTATATGTGGTTTCTGTTGATCTATTTCGGTTGTTGTAGTTTAATCGGTATCTGACTTTTTTTTTTTTTTTTTTTAAATGTTATAGTCTTAAGAATTTATGTTGTAGATGTTAAAAATAAATAAATAAAAAACTCTCCGAAACCGATTACAGAAGGTGATAATGTTTCTCTTGTAGTTGTAAAAAACACCCAACAATCTCCCGATACCGATTAATGAAGGTGATAGTCTTGTATGTGATATTTGTTGATGTATTTGTGTTGTAGTTATTTAAGAAAAAATGTCCAACACCGATTAAAGAAGGCCGATAGTTTTATACGAATATGCATGATATCTGTTTATGTACTTCTATTGTAGTTGTAAAAAAAACAGAAAAAGAATATACATGATATCTGTTGATGTATTGCCACTGTAGTTGTTAAAATAATTCTGATACCGATTAAAGGTGATATTAGTTGATGTATTTTCTGCTGTTAAAAAATGTCGGATACCTTTTAAGGAAGGTCGATAGTCTTATACGAATATACATGATATCTGTTGATGTATTGCCGTTGTAGTTGTTAAAAAACGTCCGATACCGATTAAAGAAGGTGATAGTCTTGTATGTAGTATCTGTTGACGTATTTCTGTTGTAGTTTAAAAAAAAAAAGTCCAACACCGATTAAAGGCCGATAGTTTTATACGAATATACAAGATATCTGTTGATGTATTTCTGTTGTAGTTAGAAAAAAATTCTGATACCGATTAAAGGTGGTATTTGTCGATGTATTTTCTATTGTCCGATACCTTTTAAAGAAGGCGATAGTCTGAATAGAAAATACATGATATCTGTTGATGTACTTCTATTGTAGTTGTTAAAAAAACAAACATTTGATACCGATTAAAGAAGGTGACAATCTTATGTCATATCTGTTAATACATTTCTGTTGTAGTTGTAAAAAAATAAACGTCCGATACGATTAAATAAGGTGATAGTTTAATACGTGATATCTGTTGATGTATTGCCTTTGTAATTGTTAAAAAAAATGTCCGATACCGATTAAAGGTGATATTTGCTAATGTATTTTCTGTTAAAAAAATGTCCAATACTTTTTAAAGATGGCCGAGTCCTATACGAATAAAAGTGATATCTGTCGATGTACGTCTATTGTAGTTGTAAAAAAAACAAAAAAACATCCGATACCAATTAAAGTAGGTGATAGTCTTATTTAATACCTGTCGATGTATTTCTGTTGTAGTTGTTTAAAAAAAATGTCCGATACCGATTAAATTTGGCCGATAGTCTTATACGAGTATACATATCTGTTGATGTACTTCTGTTATAGTTGTTAGAAAAACCTTTCCGGTACCAATTAAAGGTGATATTGGTTGATGTATTTTCTGTTGTCAAAAAAATGTCTGATACCTTTTAAAAGCCGATAGTCTTATACGAATATACATGATATCTGTTGATGTACTTCTGTTGTAGTTGTTAAAAAAAATAAAAAATGTCCGATACCGATTAAAAAAGGTGACAATATTATGTCATATCTGTTGATAAATTGCTGTTGTAGTTGTTAAAAAAAATAAAAAATGTCCGATACCGATTAAAGAAGGTGATGTCTTATATGTGATATCTGTTGATGTATTGCCGTTGTAGTTGTTAAAAAAAACCATCCGATACTGATTAAAGGTGATATTTGCTGATGTATTTTCTGTTGTTAAAAAATGTCCGATACCTTCTAAAGAGGGCCGATAGTTTAACACGAATATACATGATATCTGTTGATGTATTTCTGTTGTAGTTGTTAAAAAAAAAAAAATGCCCGATACCGATTAAAGAAGGTGATTTTTCTAACATGTGTTATCTATTGATGTATTTCCGTTGTACGTGTCAAAAAAAACACATCTGATACTGTTTAAAGAAGGTGATAGTCTTATACATATCTGTTGATGTATTTTTGTTGCAGTTGTTTAAAAAAAAAAAATGTCCGATACCGATTAAAGAAGGTGATGGTCTAACATGTGGTATCTATTGATGTATTTCCGTTGTACTTGTTAAAAAAAACATCCGATACTGATTAAAGAAGGTGATAGTCTTATATGTGATATCTGTTGATGTACTTCCGTTGTAGTTTAAAAAAATGATATTTTCTGATGTATTTTCTGTTGTTGAAAAGTGTCCGATACCTTCTAAAGAAGGCCGATAGTTTTACACGAATATACATATCTGTTGATGTATTTCTGTTGTAGTTGTTAAAAAAAATAAAAAATGTCCGATACCGATTAAAGGTGATTTTTCTAACATGTGTTATCTATTGATGTATTTCCGTTGCAAATGTTAAAAAAAAAAAAACATCCGATACTGTTTAAAGAAGGTGATAGTCTTATACATATCTGTTGATGTATTTTTGTTGCAGTTGTTTAAAAAAAAAAAAAATGTCCGATACCGATTAAAGAAGGTGATGGTCTAACATGTGGTATCTAATGATGTATTTCCGTTGTACTTGTTAAAAAAAAAATCCGATATTGATTAAAGAAGGTGATAGTCTTATATGTGATATCTGTTGATGTACTTCCGTTGTAGTTTAAAAAAAGGATATTTTCTGATGTATTTTCTGTTGTTAAAAAATGTCCGATACCTTCTAAAGAAGGCCGATAGTTTTACACAAATATACATATCTGTTGATGTATTTCTGTTGTAGTTGTTAAAAAAAATAAAAAATGTCCGATACCGATTGAAGAATAGATACTATTGATGTATTTCCGTTGCAAATGTTAAAAAAAAAACATCCGATACAGTTTAAAGAAGGTGATAGTGTTATACATAATATCTGTTGATGTATTTTTGTTGTAGTTGTTTAAAAAAAAAAATGTCCAATACCGATTAAAGAAGGTGATGGTCTAACATGTGGTATCTATTGATGTATTTCCGTTGTACTTGTTAAAAAAAACATCCGATACTGATTAAAGAAGGTGATAGTCTTACATGTGATATCTGTTGATGTACTTCCGTTGTAATTTAAAAAAAGGAAACGTCGGATACTGAGGCCATATTTGTGAAATGAAATAAAACATGTCTAATATTATTGTGACAATTTGAATCTGTTGTAGTTGTGTGAAATAAAAAACGTCCGATAGTGATTAAAGAAAGCCGATAGTCGCTGGAATCCTTAGTACAGATAAGAGGAATGTAATTAGTGGCGGGTTATTTTTATTAAGCGTTATCTTTTTACAGTTCACAGTTTTGCTTTTTGACTCATTCTATTTTCAGGGCTAATAAAAAGTGTGACGTGAAAAAGGAAAAAAATGCTTGCTCTGGATGTGTTGTGGTCACTTCAGCACGTGTCTCAGCTGGTCCTGCAGGTTCTTGGAGTGCTCCACGCTGCAGGACAAGACGGCTGCTGTCACGGCCGACACTTGGAAGCACAAACAGGCACTTACTTCTTCTGGATGGCCTCCTGCCTGGAGGACAAGAAGAGCTGTCACTTTTGGGCTGGTTTTATCGCACGGCGTGGGTGACAAGGGGACTTACTGGTACTGGAGATGTGTGGTGATGATGGACATCTTTCTGAGGCTCTGAAAGACAAGACACTAATTTTAGGAGCAGACAAATGCGGGAGTCCGTCGTCGTAGTCACGCTTACGTCTTCTGAATGGAAGATGGCGTCCTCCTGAATCACCATATTCCTGGCCGCTTGACCCAGAAGCTGAAAGAAAACATGACTCGTTTTATTAAAACAATTTAAATATTCACTAAGACGATTAAAAAAAAAAATTTCCTTGAGGATCAATGAAGTCTATAAAAGGTAGTTCTTTTGTCCCCATGATACTAAACTGATAAGTATTCATCTTTACACCAGTGCATCAGCCCTTAAAAGACCTACTGAAACCCATTACGACCACTAGGGGTGTAACGGTACACAAAAATTTCGGTTCGGTACGTACCTTGGTTCAAAGGTCACGGTTCGGTTCATTTTCGGTACAGTGAGAAAAAACTAAATATACATTTTTTGATTATTTATTTAACAAATTTGCTAAATCTTCCACCAAAAATATTTTGATGTGAAGTAATCGGAAACTTGGATAGGTCAATAATTCATAATAACACTGATTTTGATTCAATATTATGTTTTGAGCAATGACAGTTTGAAAGAAATAAAACAGCTTTGTTTAATCAGACAACGTTGCAACTTTTTGTAAATTACCTTTAGCCTTTAAGCTTTTTTATTTCACTTTTGTTTATGTTTTTGTTTAGACAAGGTTGCAACTTTTTCTAAATTTCCTTTAGCCTTCAAGCTTTTTTATTTCACTTTTGTTTTTGTTTATTTTGGTGGCGACTTGTCCAGGGTGTACACCGCCTTCCGCCCGATTGTAGCTGAGATAGGCGCCAGCGCCCCCCGCAACCCCAAAAGAGAATAAGCGGTAGAAAATGGGTGGATGGATAATAGTATTTTTAGAATGTGCCATGGGCCTTTAAAACATTAGGTGTGTGCCGCAAATGGCCTCCGGGGCACACTTTTGACATTATATATTAAAAAATTAAATCAGAGCCTGGCGACGCATGCATGTTTATCATAACTCTCTCGCTCTGTCTGTCTCTGTCCCTCCCTCACGAATGCTGCTGTGTGCACGAATTGTCTTGTTTTGAACCCCTTCTTAACCTTGAACGTACATTGAAAATACACGCAACCCTAACTTAAAATGCCGGACATTTGAGGCATTTAAGAAACTCCACCCGGACAGCCCCGCAAAAGAGGACATGTCCGGTGAAAAGAGGAGGTATGGTCAGTCTATCATAGCCCAGTCGTTGCTAGAATGCCGTGTGTTGTTGTTTTTTTGATTGATTGAAACTTTTATTAGTAGATTGCACAGTACAGTACATATTCTGTACAATTGACCGCTAAATGCTAACACCCCAATAAGTATTTCAACCTGTTTTAAGTCGGGGTCCACGTAAATCAATTCATGGTGCCTCGTAGGGGTGCAACGGATCAAAAGACTCACAAATTGGATCATTTTTTTCGGATCAGCAAAAAAAAAAGAAAAAGACAAATAAACAGAAGTTTTGCCATTTTGTTTTGTAACACTTTTGAATTATTAAATTAAATATATAAAATCTAGTTCAAGTGCACAAGGCATACTATCTTCTTTTTAACATAATTAATAAAAACAGTGCCACATAAAAAGGGATTTCTCCTTTCCTTCACTGCTTGTGTCAGTACCTGCACAAGGTGACTCTCTAGAGGGGGCGTGTCTTACACTTATGGTCACATAGTTCCCCTGGACCTCCACCCTTACACTTATGGTCACATAGTTCCCCTGGACCTCCACCCTTCTGTCGTGAGCGCAACAGATGACGCTCGGGATAGTCCGTCCACAACATTTTTTTCTCTTGCTCATAAAAATCTGGCCCAATCTTATCGTTGAAGTATGTGCGCGACGGGACGTCGTAATGTGGCTGAAGCACTTTCAGCATGTGTTTAAAACCCTTGTTTTACACAATGGAGTCTGCACCTATAAACACACCGATTAAATGGCACGGGGCGTTCAAGTTCCTCCGCTCGCCATTACCAAGCTGTGCGAACAACTTTTTTTTTTTTTTTTTTCATAAATCAGACCGCGGATCACGTGTGTGGCGAACCGAAGATATTGATCCGAACGGATCACGGATCAATGTTGATCTGATGCACCACTAGTGCCTCGGTGTGCATCGTTTACAAAACGTGCGCTACTTAACATGTCCGTGTCGTTCGGTACACCTCCGAACCGAACCGAAACCCCCGTACCGAATCGGTTCAATACAAATACACGTACCGTTACACCCCTACCGACCACGCAGTCTGATAGTTTATATAGCAATGATGAAATATTTACATTGCAACACATGCCAATACGGCCGGTTTATCCATCCATCCATCCATTTTCTGCCGCTTATTCCCGTTCGGGGTCGCGGGGGGCGCTGGCGCCTATCTCAGCTACAATCGGGCGGAAGGCGGGGTACACCCTGGACAAGTCGCCACCTCATCGCAGGGCCAACACAGATAGACAGACAACATTCACACTCACATTCACACACTAGGGCCAATTTAGTGTTGCCAATTTAGTTTACTAAATTACAATTTTAAATTTAGCGCGGAGTTTCCTGTTGAAAACGTCGCAGAATGATGACGCGTATTTGTGACGTTATTGGTTGGAGGGGACACTTTAGCCCAGCACCACTTACGGGTAAAAGTCATCTCTTTTCATCGCGCAATTACACAGTATTTTGGACATCTGTGTTGCTGAATCTTTTGCAATTTGTTCAATTAATAATGGAGACGTCAAAGAAGAATGCAGTTGGTGGAAAGCGGTGGATTGCAGCTGCCTTTAGCACCGAAACACAGCCGGTGTTTCTTTATTTGTTGTGAAGCTTTAACACAGAGCGGTCAAGCGAACATGTTTCTCTACGTCAACCAGCAAGTTTTTGGATGGGAAAATTGAGATATTAAGTCGGCTCTTACCGGAGACCTGAGTGGATTACGCGACCTCCTCCTGCAGCTCAAAAAGGCAGCTGTGATCTTGGCTCCTCGGCTTCTCTCAGAGACACTAGCGTTCACCGCAGCCATCCGACTTTCAGGTATGACTTTATAATCTCACTAAAATACAAAATAAGCAGATAAGGGCTTTTCCAGAATTATTCTAGTAAATGTGTCTAATTACATTTGAAACGCTCCCACTGCCGCGGTCTGGAGCCGTCGCCTTTTCTTTTTTTGTTTTTGTTTCATTCTAACTTTCCTCATCCACGAATCTTTCATCCTCGCTCAAATTAATGGGGAAATCGTCGCTTTCTCGGTCCGAATTGCTCTTACTGGTTGTGGCTCACATTATAAACAATGTGAGGATGTGAGGAGCCCTCACACCGGTGACGTCATGCGCACATCGTCTGCTACTTCCAGTACAGGCAAGGCTTTTATTATTGGCGACCAAAAGTTGCGAACTTTATCGTTGATGTTCTCTACTAAATCCTTTCAGCAAAAATGTGGCAATATCGCAAAATGATCAAGTATGACACATAGAATGGACCTGCTATCCCCGTTTAAATAAGAAAATCTCATTTCAGTAGGCCTTTAAAATTAAGTGTACAAATAACTCATGTTAGGCACATTTTTCTAAATAAAAAAACTGAAAAAATATAATTTGTACACCTGCTTAAACATTATATTTGTAGACTATGACAGTACAAAAAAACTATTAATTTGTAGGAGATGACACATACTAACAGAACAAACAGGCATGGTTTTGATTATGATGACGTAACAAAATGACATCTAATAACTGATTTTTTTTAGTTCATGACAAATGCTAACAATTGTATTAAAAATTATTTTGTACATGACACATAAGCACAATATAAGCATTTTGTACACGTGAAATCACTAACAAAACAAAGTACTAAAAATGATTTTGAATATGACACATACTAACAAAAAAATCTTATTACAAATTATTTTAGTTGATAGCAAAAACATTATTTTGTACATGACGCATACCAAAAAAACAAGCACTATTGTATTTAAAAGTATGTTGTATATGATGACAAAACAGTGTATTAAAATATTTTGTAAATGATGACATACTAACAAAAACATGAATTATTCTGTACATTACACATTACAAATATTCTTGTATTATTACAAATAATTTTGTATATGATGACAGATCACTAACAAAACAAACATTAGGATTTTTTAGTATATGACCCATTAACAAAAACATTGTAATAATAAGAAAACTGTTGTACAGTATGACACAGTACTAAAAAAACATACTTAAAAAGTATTTATTATATGACATACACTAACAAAACAAACATCCTTATATTAGGAATTATTTTGTATATGATGACATAAAACAATTTGGTGCATGATGAAATTACTAATACAACCAACATTATTGTAATAAGACATATTTTGTATATGATGACATGAAACAATTATTTTGTGCATGATGACATTACTAATACAACAAACATTATTTTAATAAGACATGTTTGTATATGATGACATTGCAAACAAAACAAACATTGCATTATTATTAGAAATTAGTTTATATATGACACAAAAATTATTGTAGTATTAAGAATTATTTTGTACAGTATATGATGACACATTAATAACAAAACAACCATTTAAAAATATTTTGTATATGACGAAACATGCTAACAAAACAAACATTAAAGTATAATTTAAACAGTTTGCATATGATGACATACTAACAAAACAAAGTATTATTTTGTGAATGATGACACATTAACAACAAACATTGTATTATTATTAAGACAGTTTTTTGTATATGATGACACATTACTAACAAAATAAACCTATTACTAATTATTTTTAGTTGATGACAAATACTAAACACATTCTATTAAAAACTATTTTGTACATGACACATACCAACAAAACAAGCACTATTGTATTATTTACAAATATTTTGTATATCATGACACATACTAACAAAAAACCATAATCCTTATATTATGAATTATTTTGTATATAATGACACCTTACAAACAAAACAAACCTTATTAAAGTATTATTAAATTATTTTGTATATGATGACGACATAGTAACCAAACAAACATTATCCTTATATTATTATAAATGATTTTGTATATCATGACACAAACAAACATTATCCTTATATTATTATAAATAATTTTGTATATAATTACATTACTAACAAAACAAACCTTATTAAAGTGTTATTATTTTTTATATGATGATGACACATACTAAAAAGACAAACATTATGGACTACTTTGTGCATGATGGCAAATCACTAACAAAACAAACAAAGTGTTATTAAAGTATTTTTGGGTATACGATGACATATTGCTAACCAAACAAACAGTGCATTATAATTATTAGGAATTATTTTGTATATGATGACACATTAACAAAAAACAATGTAGTATTAAGACTTATTTTGTACATTACATGACACACTCCTAACAAAATAAGTGTTATTGTATTATCGTTTATAAGAATTATTTTGTTTATGCTGACACATTCAAACACATTTAAAACATTTTGTATACAACGACATAACAAACCATTTTTTTTACATAAAAATATTTTGTGTATGACGATGAGTCACAAAACAGTTATTTTGTACACAATGACAACTCATTTTGCATTTTTAATATTAGAAAATATTTTGCACATCATGACATGATGTGTCCTATTTTTTTTCTTCTTCTTCTTTGTCATGAAAAAGGGACGTTTTTGTCATGAAAGGGGGAGTTTTTTGTGGTTAGTGCACTATTCGTAAGTGTATATTGTGTGTTTTTTTTATTTTTTATAAAAAATTCTTCTGCGGCCCGGTACCGGTGGTTGGGGACCACTGTTATATGGTATTGTGAACAAACTTGTAAACTAAACTAATTACATTTTTAGAAGAAAAGTTTAGTATATGACTAACAGGAGAGGAAATTGACAATGTTTGTTTGGGTGCTGTAAATGTGACAAATATAGAAGAATACAAACAAAACGTTGAGGTTCTGCACACGTTTTACGTTACAGCGAACATTTTTAATCGAACGCAAAACATCCATGTTTTACCTCTTGGCTGCGGGAGATCTTCAGCACCTGCCGCGTGAGAGCGATGACGTCCACACTGCACGCAGCTACTTTGTCAGATAATAATCCTTTCACGGACTGACCGAACCTGGCCTGCGTCTCAGAGGACGCCATCTTTCTTCCCGCTTCTTGCTTCTTTCCGGCGTCATCTTACTTCCGGCTTCCGGCGCCATCTTACTGCCGGCTTCCGGCTGCCAAACAACGGTAAGCCAGAAGGAACAAAAGAGTATTAACGAACATTTCCAGCATCTGTACGATCAACTATTATGCAAACAATGTACCTTACTCCAGGGGGAGGGAACCTATGGCTCTAGAGCCAGATGTGGCTCTTTTGATGACTGCATCTGGCTCTCAGATACATCTTAGCTGGCATTGCTTAACACGATAAGTCAATCAATCAATCAATGTTTATTTATATAGCCCTAAATCACAAGTGTCTCAAAGGGCTGCACAAGCCACAACATCCTCAGTTCAGAGCCCACATAAGGGCAAGGAAAAACTCAAAACCCAGTGGGATGTCAATGTGGATGACTATGAGAAACCTTGGAGAGGACTGCAGTTGTGGTTGATTGTTCAATCATTTTAGAACGTTGCGGACGTAAAGAAACAGGTTCATCGTTTGTAAATGTTAGCTATTTTCATTTTCTACGCTTGTTGGAAATTATCGATTACTGACAGCTTCTTCAATAACATTTTTGATGCTTTTCATATCAATCGAGGTCTTAAAAACAAAAATTTTTTCATGATTTTAACTATTTTCTCTCTTGTCCTGTCCGTGAGGAACATTGAGTGAAATTGGTCTTTATGTCAGTGTTTTTCAACCTTTTTTGAGCAAAGGCACCTTTTTTTCATTGAAAAAATTATTTTGAGGAGCTCCACCAGCGGAAAACATAAAAAAATGAAACTCAGTAGCCGTTATTGACGATAAAAAGTTGTTCTCGCAATAGCTCTTTGTCTCATTGTAGGTGTACTGTCACCACCTGTCACATCACGCCGTGACTTATTTGGAGTTTTTTTGGTGTTTTCCTGTGTGTTTTGCGCTTCTTTTTTTGGTGGCTTTTCCTCTTTTGTTGGTATTTTCCTGTCGCAGTTTCATGTCTTCCTTGAATGCTATTCATCGCACCTGCTTTTGTTTTTACAATCAAAACTATTTAAGTTGTGCGGACGCACTCCTTTGTGTGGACATTGTTGATTGTCTTGCCATGTGCGGATGTACTTTGTGGACGCCATCTGCTCCGCACGCTTTAAGTCCAGCATTCTGTTTTTGTTTACTTTGCTGCTAGTTCAGTTTTAGTTTAATTTTGCTTCAATGCCTTTACTAAGCGGCACTCGCCTTTTGTTTATTTTTGGTTTAAGTGTTGAATACCTTTTTACCTACATGCTGCCTCCCGCATATTGTGATCACGACATACCATGTTCTCGACGTCCATCCATCCATTTTCTACCGCTTATTCCCATTCGGGGTCGCGGGGGGCGCTGGCGCCTATCTCAGCTACAATCGGGCGGAAGGCGGACAAGTCGCCGCCTCATCGCAGGGCCAACACAGATAGGCAACATTCACACTCACATTCACACACTAGGGCCAATTTAGTGTTGCCAATCAACCTATCCCCAGGTGCGTGTCTGTGGAAGTGGGAGGAAGCCGGAGTACCCGGAGGGAACCCACGCATTCACGGGGAGAACATGCAAACTCCACACAGAAAGATCCCGAGCCTGGATTTGAACCCAGGACTGCAGGAACTTCATATTGTGAGGCAGACGCACTAACCCCTCTGCCACCGTGAAGCCATGTTCTCGACGTCTACAAAGAAATTGGCTACCTGCTGCCACCTACTGCTGTGGAAGAGTATTACACGGTTACTCTGCCGAGCTCTAGACAGCACAGACACTCAACAAAGGCACATTTGCATATTATAATTACTGGTTTGAAAACAATATTCTTAACCCAATTATGTGAAATTACATAATCTCCAACAGTACACCAGACTGTATTTCACGGCACAGTGGTTGAAAAACACAGCGATAAGTAATGAATAATTCCGCTGGTAATCATTGTTAAAAATAACGTTCAAAATATAAAACATTCTCACACGTTCTAATCCATCCACCCGTTCTCAACCGCACCCGTTCAAGAAGTCGCATCAATGGTAAGAACTATTTTATTCATTGTTGGTTAGCTTCAGAATAACAATGTTATCAAAAAGAAGAAGATACTTATTATACATGTATGTTGGTTTTAATAAAAATGCACACATTTAGTTGTGAAGTGAATTATATTTATATAGTGCCCGTAAGGACCAGATGAGTCGCCCGCTGGCCTGTTCTAAAAATAGCTCAAATAGCAGCACTTACCAGTGAGCTGCCTCTATTTTTTTAAATTGTATTTATTTACTAGCAAGCTGGTCAACATTTTTAATTCTAAGAGAGACAAAACTCAAATAGAATTTGAAAATCCAAGAAAATATTTTAAAGACTTGGTCTTCACTTGTATAATACATTTTTTTTTTTTTACTTTGCTTCTTATAACTTTCAGAAAGACAATTTTAGAGAAAAAATACAACCTTAAATGATTTTAGGATTTTTAAACACATATACCTTTTGACCTTTTAAATTCTTTCCTCTTCTTTCCTGACAATTTAAATCAATGTTCAAGTATTTTTTTTTAATTGTAAAGAATAATAAATACATTTTAATTTATTCCTCATTTTAGCTTCTGTTTTTTCGACGAAGAATATTTGTGAAATATTTCTTCAAACTTATGATTAAAATTAAAAAAATATATTCTGGCAAATCTAGAATATCTGTAGAATCAAATGTAAATCCTATTTCAAAGTCTTTTGAATTTCTTTTAAAATTTTTGTTCTGAAAAATCTAGAATAAATAATGATTTGTCTTTGTTAGAAATATAGTTTGGTCCAATTTGTTATATATTCTAACAAAGTGCAGATTGGATTTTAACCTATTTAAAACATGTCATCAAAATTCTAAAATTAATTTTAATCAGGAAAAATTACTAATGATGTTCCATATTTTCTTTTTTTAAATTTATTCTAAAAGATTCGAATTAGAAAAAAAAAAAAAAAAAATTGATGATAGTGAAGTATTGTGTATCACAAAGTATTTGTGGTAGTGTGTATTACTAAGTATTTGATGATAGTGTAGTAGTGTGTATTAGTAAGTATTTGATGATAGTGTAGTAGTGTGTATTAGTAAGTATTTGATGATAGTGTAGTAGTGTGTATTAGTAAGTATTTGATGATAGTGTAGTAGTGTGTATTAGTAAGTATTTGATGATAGTGTAGTAGTGTGTATTAGTAAGTATTTGATGATAGTGTAGTAGTGTGTATTAGTAAGTATTTGATGATAGTGAAGTATTGTGTATCACAGAGTATTTGTGGTAGTGTGTATTAGTAAGTATTTGATGATAGTGTAGTAGTGTGTATTACTAAGTATTTGATGATAGTGTAGTATTGTGTGTCATGTGTCGAAGTAACAAGACAGAGGAATCCAGTAGTCCTGTTCAGTGGCCTTGTGGTTAGAGTGTCTGCCTCCAGATCGGTAGGTCGTGAGTTAAAATCCCGGCCGAGTTATACCAGAGACTATAAAAATGGGACTCGTTACCTAGTTAATATTGTGGCATTCTTTATTTTTCATCTTCATTCTGGGTGTCTCATTCAGTAAAAACATTTTTAAATTCCATTACTTTTTCTGTAATAAGAGTTTTAGCGTTGTCAATAATGGATATTTGATGTGTAGAAGTGTGTATTTGATGTGTGGCAGTGTGTATTTGTGTGTAGCAGTGTGTATTTGTGTGTAGCAGTGTGTATTTGTGTGTAGCAGTGTGTATTTGATGTAATCATGGATATTTGATGTGTAGCAGTGTGTATGTGTTGTGTAGCAGTGTGTATTTGATGTAATCATGGATATTTGATGTGTAGCAGTGTGTATTTGATGTGTAGCAGTGTGTATTTGATGTAATAATGGATATTTGATGTGTAGCAGTGTGTATTTGATGTAATCATGGATATTTGATGTGTAGCAGTGTGTATTTGATGTAATCATGGATATTTGATGTGTAGCAGTGTGTATTTGATGTAATAATGGATATTTGATGTGTAGAAGTGTGTATTTGATGTAATAATGGATATTTGATGTGTAGAAGTGTGTATTTGATGTAATCATGGATATTTGATGTGTAGCAGTGTGTATTTGATGTAATAATGGATATTTGATGTGTAGAAGTGTGTATTTGATGTAATAATGGATATTTGATGTGTAGAAGTGTGTATTTGATGTAATCATGGATATTTGATGTGTAGCAGTGTGTATTTGATGTAATAATGGATATTTGATGTGTAGAAGTGTGTATTTGATGTGTGGCAGTGTGTATTTGATGTAATCATGGATATTTGATGTGTAGAAGTGTGTATTTCATGTGTAGAAGTGTGTATTTTATGTAATAATGGATATTTGATGTGTAGAAGTGTGTATTTGATGTGTAGAAGTGTGTATTTATGTGTGTAGCAGTGTGTATTTGATGCAATAATGAATATTTGGTGTGTAGAAGTGTACATTTGTTGTGTAGCAGTGTGTATTTGATGTAATAATGGATATATTTAATGTGTAGAAGTGTGTATTCTTACGTGTGAAAGTGTGTATGTGTTGTGTAGCAGTGTGTATTTGATGCAATAATGGATATTTGATGTGTAGAAGTGTACATTTGTTGTGTTACAGTGTGTATTTGATGTAATAATGGATATATTTTATGTGTAAAAGTGTTTTTTATGTGTGAAAGTGTGTATGTGTTGTGTAGCAGTGTGTATTTGATGTAATAATGGATATTTGACGTGTAGAAGTGTGTATTTGATGTGTAGAAGTGTGTATGTGTTGTGTAGCAGTGTGTATTTGATGTAATAATGGATATTTCATGTGTAGAAGTGTGTATTCTTACGTGTGAAAGTGTGTATGTGTTGTGTAGCAGTGTGTATTTGATGCAATAATGGATATTTGATGTGTAGAAGTGTACATTTGTTGTGTTACAGTGTGTATTTGATGTAATAATGGATATATTTTATGTGTAAAAGTGTTTTTTATGTGTGAAAGTGTGTATGTGTTGTGTAGCAGTGTGTATTTGATGTAATAATGGATATTTGACGTGTAGAAGTGTGTATTTGATGTGTAGAAGTGTGTATGTGTTGTGTAGCAGTGTGTATTTGATGTAATAATGGATATTTCATGTGTAGAAGTGTGTATTTTTTTGTGTAGAAGTGTGTATGTGTTGTGTGGCAGTGTGTATTTGATGTAATAATGGATATTTGGTTTGTAGCAGTGTGTATTTGATGTGTAGCAGTGTGTATTTAATGTAATAATGGAGATTTGATGTGTAGAAGTGTATATTTGTTGTGTAGCAGTGTGTATTTGATGTAATAATGGATATTTGATGCGTAGAAGTGTGAATGTGTTGTGTAGCAGTGTGTATTTGATGTAATAATGGATATTTGAGGTGTAGAAGTGTGTATTTGATGTAATCATGGATATTTGATGCGTAGAAGTGTGAATGTGTTGTGTAGCAGTGTGTATTTGATGTAATCATGGATATTTGATGTGTAGAAGTGTGTATTTGATGTAATCATGGATATTTGATGCGTAGAAGTGTGAATGTGTTGTGTAGCAGTGTGTATTTGATGTAATAATGGATATTTGATGTGTAGAAGTGTGAATGTGTTGTGTAGAAGTGTGTATTTGATGTAATCATGGATATTTGATGCGTAGAAGTGTGAATGTGTTGTGTAGCAGTGTGTATTTGATGTAATAATGGATATTTGATGTGTAGAAGTGTGTATTTGATGTAATAATGGATATTTGATGTGTAGAAGTGTGTATTTGATGTAATCATGGATATTTGATGCGCAGAGGTGTGAATGTGTTGTGTAGCAGTGTGTATTTGATGTGTAGCAGTGTGTATTTGATGTAATAATGGATATTTGATGTGTAGAGGTGTGAATGTGTTGTGTAGCAGTGTGTATTTGATGTGTAGCAGTGTGTATTTGATGTAATAATGGATATTTGATGAGTTGCATACGTGTTATCTTGTTTGTGTTGGCGTGCGTTCAAGGCAGTGACATTGAAGGCGCAGAATAAAAAGCAATACTAGGTGAGTCCAAGTAGTCCAAGTCCACATGGATCCCTGGGTGTGTGTCCTGCTGTGTGTTGTCTGCCTTCTGTCTCTGCTGGCTTGGACGCTGAGCAGCACGAGTCGGCGTGATGGAGGCGCACACAAGATCCCCCAGCTGCCCTCACTTCCTGTCATCGGCAGCCTGCTGAGTCTGCAAAGTTGTCATCCTCCTCACGTGCTTTTCCAGAAGCTGCGGCACAAGTACGGCGACACCTACGCGCTGATGATGGGCTCGCAGCGCGTCATCGTGGTCAACCAGCACCGCCACGCCAGGGAAGTCCTGCTCAAGAAGGGCAAGGTGTTTGCGGGGAGGGCCAGGACGGTGCGTACTTGTACTTAGTCTGTGTATTTGTACTTCATCGTCTGTGGAATTGTACTTCATCGTCTCCGTACTTGCACGTCATCGTCTGTGTACTTCTACTTCTGCTTGGTCTCTGCACTTCTATTTCGTCTCTGCACTTGTGATTCATTGTCTGAAGTTGTGTACTGGTACTTCTTCGTCTGAAGTTGTGTACTGGTACTTCTTCGTCTGAAGTTGTGTACTGGTACTTCTTCGTCTGAAGTTGTGTACTGGTACTTCTTCGTCTGAAGGTGTGTACTGGTACTTCTTCGTCTGAAGTTGTGTACTGGTACTTCTTCATCTGAAGTTGTGTACTGGTACTTCTTCATCTGAAGTTGTGTACTGGTACTTCTTCGTCTGAAGTTGTGTACTGGTACTTCTTCATCTGAAGTTGTGTACTGGTACTTCTTCGTCTGAAGTTGTGTACTGGTACTTCTTCGTCTGAAGTTGTGTACTGGTACTTCTTCGTCTGAAGTTGTGTACTGGTACTTCTTCGTCTGAAGGTGTGTACTGGTACTTCTTCGTCTGAAGTTGTGTACTGGTACTTCTTCATCTGAAGTTGTGTACTGGTACTTCTTCATCTGAAGTTGTGTACTGGTACTTCTTCGTCTGAAGTTGTGTACTGGTACTTCTTCATCTGAAGTTGTGTACTGGTACTTCTTCGTCTGAAGTTGTGTACTGGTACTTCTTCGTCTGAAGTTGTGTACTGGTACTTCTTCGTCTGAAGTTGTGTACTGGTACTTCTTCGTCTGAAGGTGTGTACTGGTACTTCTTCGTCTGAAGTTGTGTACTGGTACTTCTTCGTCTGAAGTTGTGTACTGGTACTTCTTCGTCTGAAGTTGTGTACTGGTACTTCTTCGTCTGAAGTTGTGTACTGGTACTTCTTCGTCTGAAGTTGTGTACTGGTACTTCTTCGTCTGAAGGTGTGTACTGGTACTTCTTCGTCTGAAGTTGTGTACTGGTACTTCTTCGTCTGAAGTTGTGTACTGGTACTTCTTCGTCTGAAGTTGTGTACTGGTACTTCTTCGTCTGAAGTTGTGTACTGGTACTTCTTCGTCTGAAGGTGTGTACTGGTACTTCTTCGTCTGAAGGTGTGTACTGGTACTTCTTCGTCTGAAGTTGTGTACTGGTACTTCTTCGTCTGAAGTTGTGTACTGGTACTTCTTCGTCTGAAGTTGTGTACTGGTACTTCTTCGTCTGAAGTTGTGTACTGGTACTTCTTCGTCTGAAGGTGTGTACTGGTACTTCTTCGTCTGAAGTTGTGTACTGGTACTTCTTCGTCTGAAGGTGCGTACTGGTACTTCTTCGTCTGAAGTTGTGTACTGGTACTTCTTCGTCTGAAGGTGTGTACTGGTACTTCTTCATCTGAAGTTGTGTACTGGTACTTCTTCGTCTGAAGGTGTGTACTGGTACTTCTTCGTCTGAAGGTGTGTACTGGTACTTCTTCGTCTGAAGTTGTGTACTGGTACTTCTTCGTCTGAAGGTGCGTACTGGTACTTCTTCGTCTGAAGTTGTGTACTGGTACTTCTTCGTCTGAAGTTGTGTACTGGTACTTCTTCGTCTGAAGTTGTGTACTGGTACTTCTTCGTCTGAAGTTGTGTACTGGTACTTCTTCGTCTGAAGTTGTGTACTGGTACTTCTTCGTCTGAAGGTGTGTACTGGTACTTCTTCGTCTGAAGTTGTGTACTGGTACTTCTTCGTCTGAAGGTGCGTACTGGTACTTCTTCGTCTGAAGTTGTGTACTGGTACTTCTTCGTCTGAAGGTGTGTACTGGTACTTCTTCATCTGAAGTTGTGTACTGGTACTTCTTCGTCTGAAGGTGTGTACTGGTACTTCTTCGTCTGAAGGTGTGTACTGGTACTTCTTCGTCTGAAGTTGTGTACTGGTACTTCTTCGTCTGAAGGTGCGTACTGGTACTTCTTCGTCTGAAGTTGTGTACTGGTACTTCTTCGTCTGAAGGTGTGTACTGGTACTTCTTCATCTGAAGGTGTGTACTGGTACTTCTTCGTCTGAAGTTGTGTACTGGTACTTCTTCGTCTGAAGTTGTGTACTGGTACTTCTTCGTCTGAAGCTGCGTACTGGTACTTCTTCGTCTGAAGGTGTGTACTGGTACTTCTTCGTCTGAAGTTGTGTACTGGTACTTCTTCGTCTGAAGGTGCGTACTGGTACTTCTTCGTCTGAAGTTGTGTACTGGTACTTCTTCGTCTGAAGGTGTGTACTGGTACTTCTTCATCTGAAGTTGTGTACTGGTACTTCTTCGTCTGAAGGTGTGTACTGGTACTTCTTCGTCTGAAGGTGTGTACTGGTACTTCTTCGTCTGAAGTTGTGTACTGGTACTTCTTCGTCTGAAGGTGCGTACTGGTACTTCTTCGTCTGAAGTTGTGTACTGGTACTTCTTCGTCTGAAGTTGTGTACTGGTACTTCTTCGTCTGAAGTTGTGTACTGGTACTTCTTCGTCTGAAGTTGTGTACTGGTACTTCTTCGTCTGAAGTTGTGTACTGGTACTTCTTCGTCTGAAGGTGTGTACTGGTACTTCTTCGTCTGAAGTTGTGTACTGGTACTTCTTCGTCTGAAGGTGCGTACTGGTACTTCTTCGTCTGAAGTTGTGTACTGGTACTTCTTCGTCTGAAGGTGTGTACTGGTACTTCTTCATCTGAAGTTGTGTACTGGTACTTCTTCGTCTGAAGGTGTGTACTGGTACTTCTTCGTCTGAAGGTGTGTACTGGTACTTCTTCGTCTGAAGTTGTGTACTGGTACTTCTTCGTCTGAAGGTGCGTACTGGTACTTCTTCGTCTGAAGTTGTGTACTGGTACTTCTTCGTCTGAAGGTGTGTACTGGTACTTCTTCATCTGAAGGTGTGTACTGGTACTTCTTCGTCTGAAGTTGTGTACTGGTACTTCTTCGTCTGAAGTTGTGTACTGGTACTTCTTCGTCTGAAGCTGCGTACTGGTACTTCTTCGTCTGAAGGTGTGTACTGGTACTTTTTCGTCTGAAGTTGTGTACTGGTACTTCTTCGTCTGAAGGTGTGTACTGGTACTTCTTCGTCTGAAGTTGCGTACTGGTACTTCTTCGTCTGAAGTTGCGTACTTGTACTTCTTCGTCCGAAGTTGCGTACTGGTACTTCTTCGTCTGAAGTTGTGTACTGGTACTTCTTCGTCTGAAGTTGTGTACTGGTACTTCTTTGTCTGAAGGTGTGTACTGGTACTTCTTCGTCTGAAGGTGTGTACTGGTACTTCTTCGTCTGAAGTTGTGTACTGGTACTTCTTCGTCTGAAGGTGCGTACTGGTACTTCTTCGTCTGAAGTTGTGTACTGGTACTTCTTCGTCTGAAGTTGTGTACTGGTACTTCTTCGTCTGAAGTTGTGTACTGGTACTTCTTCGTCTGAAGGTGTGTACTGGTACTTCTTCGTCTGAAGTTGCGTACTGGTACTTCTTCGTCTGAAGTTGCGTACTTGTACTTCTTCGTCCGAAGTTGCGTACTGGTACTTCTTCGTCTGAAGTTGTGTACTGGTACTTCTTCGTCTGAAGTTGTGTACTGGTACTTCTTTGTCTGAAGGTGTGTACTGGTACTTCTTCGTCTGAAGGTGTGTACTGGTACTTCTTCGTCTGAAGGTGCGTACTGGTACTTCTTCGTCTGAAGGTGCGTACTGGTACTTCTTCGTCTGAAGGTGCGTACTGGTACTTCTTCGTCTGAAGTTGTGTACTGGTACTTCTTCGTCTGAAGTTGTGTACTGGTACTTCTTCGTCTGAAGTTGTGTACTGGTACTTCTTCGTCTGAAGGTGCGTACTGGTACTTCTTCGTCTGAAGTTGTGTACTGGTACTTCTTCGTCTGAAGGTGCGTACTGGTACTTCTTCGTCTGAAGTTGTGTACTGGTACTTCTTCGTCTGAAGTTGTGTACTGGTACTTCTTCGTCTGAAGTTGTGTACTGGTACTTCTTTGTCTGAAGGTGTGTACTGGTACTTCTTCGTCTGAAGTTGTGTACTGGTACTTCTTCGTCTGAAGGTGCGTACTGGTACTTCTTCGTCTGAAGTTGTGTACTGGTACTTCTTCGTCTGAAGTTGTGTACTGGTACTTCTTCGTCTGAAGTTGTGTACTGGTACTTCTTCGTCTGAAGGTGTGTACTGGTACTTCTTCGTCTGAAGGTGCGTACTGGTACTTCTTTGTCTGAAGGTGCGTACTGGTACTTCTTCGTCTGAAGGTGTGTACTGGTACTTCTTCGTCTGAAGTTGTGTACTGGTACTTCTTCGTCTGAAGTTGCTTACTGGTACTTCTTTGTCTGAAGTTGTGTACTGGTACTTCTTCGTCTGAAGTTGTGTACTGGTACTTCTTCGTCTGAAGTTGCTTACTGGTACTTCTTTGTCTGAAGTTGTGTACTGGTACTTCTTCGTCTGAGGATGCCTCCTTGTACTTCTTTGTCTGAAGATGTGTACTCGTACTTCACCGTGTCTGTAGTTGTACTTTATCATGTCCATAGTTGTACTTCATCATCTGAAGTTGCGTACTTGTACTTGATCGTCTACGTACTTGTACTTCATCGTCTCTTCACCTGTACTTTATCATCAGTGTACTCGTGCAGCTGTGACTCATTGTCAGAAATTGTGTATTTGTACTTCATCGTCTGAAGTTGCGTACTTGTACTTATCCGTATAAAATTGTACTTCATCGTCTGAAGTTGCGTACTTGTACTTGATCGTCTACGTACTTGTACTTCATCGTCTCTTCACCTGTACTTGATCGTCAGTGTACTCGTGCAGTTGTGACTCATTGTCAGAAATTGTGTATTTGTACTTATTCGTCTGAAGTTGTGTACTTGTACTTATCCGTATAAAATTGTACTTCATCGTCTGAAGATGCGTACTTGTACTTCATCTGTGTACTTGTGCTTCAATGTCTGTGTACTTGTACTTTGTCATGTGCATATACTTGTACTTCATCGTCTGAAGATGCGTACTTGTACTTCATCTGTGTACTTGTGCTTCATTGTCTCTGCACTTGTGCTTCAATGTCTGTGTACTTGTAGTTTGTCATGTGCATATACTTGTACTTCATCGTCTGAAGATGCGTACTTGTACTTCATCTGTGTACTTGTGCTT
The DNA here is from genome assembly GCF_033978795.1 of Nerophis ophidion. Classification (NCBI taxonomy): domain Eukaryota; kingdom Metazoa; phylum Chordata; class Actinopteri; order Syngnathiformes; family Syngnathidae; genus Nerophis; species Nerophis ophidion. Next base: position 4,048,819 of record NC_084631.1, on the reverse strand, counting down.
CATTGTCTCTGCACTTGTGCTTCAATGTCTGTGTACTTGTACTTTGTCATGTGCATATACTTGTACTTCATCGTCTGAAGATGCGTACTTGTACTTCATCTGTGTACTTGTGCTTCATTGTCTCTGCACTTGTGCTTCATTGTCT
>NC_084631.1:3986174-4046174 GCF_033978795.1 Nerophis ophidion | reverse complement strand
GTGCCAGCAACTTGGGGGTTGCAGGTTTGATTCCCACTTCCGCCATCCTAGTCACTGCCGTTGTGTCCTTGGGCAAGACACTTTACCCACCTGCTCCCAGTGCCACCCACACTGCTTTAAATGTAACTTAGATATTGGGTTTCACTATGTAAAGCGCTTTGAGTCACTAGAGAAAAGCGCTATATAAATATAATTCACTTCACTTCACTTCACTACAATAGCAAATATTTGTTGTGTATATGTTGAGTATAAATTGTTATACACGTAGTAATTAAATATTGGTTGTGTACATAATGAGTAAGTATTTGTTTGTGTTAGTGTACAAAGTATTTTTTTTTGTGATACTAGTGAGAAAAAATACTTTTGTGTTAGTGCACATCGTAAATATTTGTTGTGCGCATAGAGTTTTTTGTGTACCAAAATGGTAAATATTTGTTGTTTATAGAGTGAGCAAAAATTGTGTACATAGTAAGTACATATTTGTAGTGTGGATGGTTATTAAATATTTATTGTGTTAGCGTACATAGGAAATATTTCTTATGTACATAGTAGTGAGCAAATATTTGTTCTTAGTGTATATAGTAAATATTTTTGTGTATTTTTGTTTGTTGTGTAAAAAAATAGTAAATATTTGTTGCATTAGTGTACATAGTTGGGTTGTCCCGAAACTAATAGTTTGGTAACAGTGCTAAAAGGTATTTCGATAGTATCTATTTTGTGATAATAAAAAATATTGACAAATTCATTGTAGTACTGACAATGTAATACTCTTGTACTTGGTATCGTTAAAGCCATTGTCTGTGTCGATCTTCATTGCATTGGTTTACTTTCAGAAGTGCTAGCATGCTGTTCGTGTTTAGCTATTGTCTCCTCCTATTGTGCGTAGTGAAGCATGTCTAGCTATTCTTTGTCATGCAGGGATGATGTTTGTGAGAAACCTAGTTTACTTGTTGCCATGGCGACGAGAATTAGGGATTTAGAAGTAGCTAAAACATAGCTTCAACTTAATACTTAGTTTTTAAGACAAAATGCGTCCATTCTCCCTTTGCTATCTCTACACTGTTTCTGCTTGTAAATGCTCTGTTTGTGTGCGTTGCCTAATACATTACACAATCAGTCTAACGTATTTTTGTATTCTTCAGAAGCCGTATAGTACCCTTTTTTATTCATTAATACCGCGGTACAACCCTAGTACATAGTAAATATTTTATGTTTATATAGTGAGCAAAAATGGTTGTGTAGATAGTAAGAAAATATTTGTTTGGTGGATGGTTAAATATTTGTTGTGTACATAGTAAATATTTGTTAAATACAAACAAATAAAAATCTGTAGTGTAATGATAATAATAAGTAAATATTTGCTGTGTACGTAATACGCAAATATATGCAGTGTACATAATGAGTAAACATTTGGTGTTAGTAAATATTAGTTGTGTAGAATGTTAGTAATTTTTTTCTTGTGTGCAAAGTTAGTAAATATCTGGTGTGTGTAAAGTCAGTAATTATGTGTTAGTGTACATAGTAAATATTTGTTGTGTACATCGTTAGTACATTTTTCTTGTGTGCAAAGTTAGTAAATATTTGTTTTGTTACTGTAAATAGTAAATATTTGTTGTGTACAATGTTTCAATTTTTTTCTTGCAAATATCTGTAGTGTAATACTAATAATACGTAAATATTTGTTGTGTGCATAATATGCAAATATTTGCTGTGTTACTATAAATAGTAAATATTTGATGTATGCAAAGTTAATAAATATTAGTTGTGTAGAATGTTAGTAATTTTTTTCTTGTGTGCAAAGTTAGTAAATATCTGGTGTGTGTAAAGTCAGTAATTATGTGTTAGTGTACATAGTAAATATTTGTTGTGTACATCGTTAGTAAATTTTTCTTGTGTGCAAAGTTGGTAAATATTTATTTTGTTACTATAAATAGTAAATATTTGTTGTGTACAATGTTTCTATTTTTTTCTTGCATATATCTGTAGTGTAATAATAATAATACATAAATATTTGTTGTGTACATAATACGCAAATATTTGCTTTGTTACTATAAATAGTAAATACTTGATGTCTGCAAAGTTAATAAATATTTGTTGTGTACAATGTTAGTATTTTTTCTTGAGTGCAAAGTTAGTAAATATTTCTGGTTCCTATAAATACTAAATATTTGTTGTGTGCAAAGTTAGTAAATATTTGTCGTGTACGTAATACGCAAATATATGCAGTGTACATAATGAGTAAATAGTGGTGTGCGCAGAGTTGGTAAATATTAGTTGTGTAGAATGTTAGTAATTTTTTTCTTGTGCGCAAAGTTAGTAAATATCTGGTGTGTGTAAAGTCAGTAATTATGTGTTAGTGTACATAGTAAATATTTGTTGTGTACATCGTTAGTACATTTTTCTTGTGTGCAAAGTTGGTAAATATTTGTTTTGTTACTATAAATAGTAAATATTTGTTGTGTACAATGTTTAAATTTTTTTCTTGCAAATATCTGTAGTGTAATAATAATAATACATAAATATTTGTTGTGTGCATAATACGCAAATATTTGCTTTGTTACTATAAATAGTAAATATTTGATGTCTGCAAAGTTAATAAATATTTGTTGTGTACAATGTTGGTATTTTTTCTTGAGTGCAAAGTTAGTAAATATTGTGTACAATTTTAGTAATTTTTTCTTGTGTGCAAAGTTAGTAAATATTGTTTGTGTTACTATAAATAGTAAATATTTAGTCGGTTCAAAGTTAGTAAATATTTGGTGTGTGCAAAGTTAGTAAATATTTGTTTTGTTACTATAAATAGTAAATATTTTGTGTGTGCAAAGTTAGTAAATATTTGTTGTGTTACTATAAATAGAAATATTTGGTGTGCAAAATTAGTAAATATTTGTTATTTGTCACATTCAAATAAGACAACAAGAGAAGTATCTTACACTTCTCTTTTGTAAAGTAAATCTGAACAGCCGATATGGGCGTCTACATCAACTGTATGATTTGCCTGAGAAGCTGGACAGGACAAAAAAAAAAAAAAATATTTGTTGTGTGCAAAGTTAGTAAATATTGTGCACAATGTTAGTAATTTTTTCTTGTGTGCAAAATTAGTAAATATTTGTTGTGTTACTATAAATAGTAAATATTTGGTCTGTGCAAAGTTAGTACATTTTTGTTGTGTACAACATTAATACATTTTTCTTGTGTGCAAAGTTAGTATATATTTGTTGTGTGCATACTGCTTATGGAATTGTTGTGTACATACTGAGTAAATATTTAGTGTGTACACAAATGGCAAAATATGTATAGTGTTGTGTACATAGCAAATATTTGTTGTATGTGTTATTGTCCTAAATTAATCATTTGTAAACCTAAAAATTTATTATTAGCGATGGTTAGTGTGCAAGTACAGTGTGTGCAGAATGGGATGTTGAGCAGTATATATATGTATATTATATATATATATATATATATATATATATATATATATATATATATATACATATCCATCCATCCATTTACTACCGCTTATTCCCCTTTGGGGTCGTGGGGGGGCGCTGGTGCCTATTTCAGCTACAATCGGGCGGAAGGCGGAGTACACCATGGACAAGTCGCCACCTTATCACAGGGCCAACACAGATAGACAACATTCACACTCACATTAACACACTAGGGCCATTTTATTGTTGCCAATCAACATATATACTGTATATATATATACTGTATATATATACTGTATATATATATATATATATATACATAAACACACATATATATATATACATATATATACATATATATATACACATATACATACATACATACATATATATACATACATACACACATACATATATATATATATATACACTAGTACCGTATTTGACAGGTTGTGTTGTAACCTTCAATGTCTCCTTCAGTCTGCACGCAGGCACAGTCGCTCTGCTGCCTCCTCTCGGAGAAAGCCGAGGCCTCCGTGGACTTTTGCCCCGAGCTGACGTGCGCCGTCACCAACGTGGTTTGTTCTTTGTGCTTCAACGACACTTACCGCAGAGGAGACCCCGAGTTCGAGACCATGCTCCATTACAGCAAGGGCATCGTGGACACCGTCGCCAAGGACAGCCTGGTGGACATCTTCCCTTGGTTGCAGGTACACAGCGCCTGGGGGAGGCTCCCTCTTGTGGAGAGACATAGATCTGTTCGGAAAGTCACATTTGAATATTCAAATCCCTCAGGGCAGCATGTTTGCATTTGAGTTGCCATGGCAACTTACAGTCGTGGTCAAAAGTTTACATACTCTTGTGAAGAACATAATGGCTGTCTTGAGTTTACAACAATTTCTACAACTCTTATTTTTTTCTGATAGAGAGATTGGAGCACATACTTGTTGGTCACAAAAAACATTCATGAAGTTTGGGTCTTTTATGAATTTATTATGGGTCTACTGAAAATGTGAGGGTCAAAAGTATACATACAGCAATGTTAATATTTGCTTACATGTCCCTTGGCAAGTTTCACTGCAATAACACATTTTTGGTAGCCATTTTTGACCACTCCTCTTGACAAAATCGGTGCAGTTCAGCTAAATTTGTTGGTTTTCTGACACGGACTTGTTTCTTCAGCATTGTCCACACATTTAAAGGCCTACTGAAATTAGATTTTCTTATTTAAACTGGGATAGCAGTTCCATTCTATGTGTCATACTTGATCAACTCCTGAAAACCAACACCATAATTCCTCCTACACTAAATTTAACACCCTGCACCATGCAGTCCGAATGTACCGTTCTCCATACAACCTCCAGAGCCAGACTGGTCCATCAGATTGCCAGATTAAAAAGCGTGATTTATCACTCCAGAGAAGGCGTGTCCACTGCTCTAGAGTCCAGTGGCAACGTGCTTAACACCACTGCATTCCACGCTTTGCATTGGACTTGTTGATGTATGTCTTAGATGCAGCTGCCCGGCCATGAAAACCCATTCCATGAAGCTCTCTGCGTACTGTACGTGGGCTGATTGGAAGGTCACATGAAGTTTGGAGCTCTGTAGCAACTGACTGTGCAGAAAGTCTTTGCACTGTGCGCTTCAGCATCTGCTGACCCCTCTCTGTTCAAGTCAGTTTACGTGGTCTACCACTTGGTGGCTGACTTGCTGTTGTTCCCAAACTCTTCACTGTTCTTATAATAAAGTTGACTTCGGAATATTTAGGAGCGAGGAAATTTCATGACTGGATTTGTTGCACAGGTGGAATCCTATGACAGTTCCATGCTGGAAATCACTGAGAGCGGCCCATTCTTTCACAAATGTTTGTAGAAACAGTCTCCTTGCCTGAGTGCTTGATTTTTATACACTGGGCCAAGTGATTAGGACATCTGATTCTCATCATTTGGATGGAAAGGCCAAATACTTTTAGCAATATAGTGTATGTACATATGATTTTGTTATTATATTTATTAGCGATGTCCGATAATATCAGACTGCCGATATTATCGGGCGATAAATGCTTTAAAACATGATATCAGAAATGATCGGTATCGGTTTCAAAAAGTAAAATTAATGATTTTTCAAAACGCCGCTGTGTACACAGACATAGGGAGTGGTACAGAGCGCCAATAAACCTTAAAGGCACTGCCTTTGCGTGCCGGCCCAGTCACATAATAACTACGGCTTTTCACACATTTTTCAATGCAAGGCATATTTGATCAACAGCCATACAGGTCACACTGAGGGTGGCTGTATAAACAACTTTAACACTCTTACTAATATGCGCCACACTGTGTAGTCACACCAAACAAGAATGACAAACACATTTCGGAAGAACATCCGCAACCGTAACACAACATAAACACATCCATCCATCCATCCATCCATTTTCTACCGCTTATTCCCTTTTGGGGTCACGGGGGGCGCTGGCGCTTATCTGAGCTACAATCGCAGAACAAATACCCAGGATCCCTTGCAGCACTAACTCTTCCAGGACACGGCAATATACAACACCCGCAACCTCTTACCCCCCCCAACCCCGCCCACCACAACCTCCTCGTAAACTCTCTCAGGGAGAGCGTGTCCAGATTCCAAGCAGCCGTTTTGAGGCATCTAAAAAAAAATAATGCACTTTGTGACTTCAATAACAAATATGGCAGCGCCATGTTGGCATTTTTTTTCCCATAACTTGAGTTGATTTATTTTGGAAAACCTTGTAACATTGTTTAATGGATCCAGCGGGGCATCACAACAAAATTAGGCATAATTATGTCTTAATTCCACGACTGCATATACTGTATCGGTTGATAACGGTATCGGTAATTACAAGGGAGTAGGTTTGATTTTGAGATTGGTGGAGACACAAAAGTGCTCCAAGGCAGCACTCTGAAAGTTTACTTTTTTTTTTTTTTACATTAGCATAATTTCACATCATGCAGATCTTATAGGCTAATGTAACTAAAATGAAACAACTTGGAAGAGTTCTCATCTTTACTCTTTAGTGTAGGGCTGTAGTGCAACTGTGCATCATACTGTCAATCAACATAGCCTACTGTCCATCAACAACATCAGAAATACATTCATGCAATACAACATTGTAAATAAACATAAATGAACTGTGATAAACTTTTCCCCAACTTGTGTTTAAATCACTCACAATTTTTCCCTTCATTTACTTCTTTCTATTGCTGCTTTTGTACTGTAAATATGTTACATGAAACTAAAAAAAATTAAAAAAAATAAAACGGAAAGGTGAAATCCGGCGATCTGATTGGCTGTTAACCGTGGTTTAAATATTGAGCACGGCCACTATTCTAAAGCCTTATCACAGCGTCGGCTATCACTCCACCTCAGGCACGTACGACTGCTATGAATGGAAGTTGTTGTCATGTATCCATGACAACGGACTGTTGCAGTCCGTAGAAAAAGACAGCTGATGTTTTTACGATGTTAAAAAACGGACTAAAGTAGTTGAATTCACACGTTTAAGGTTAACTTTCACCTCCGGGGAGGGTTAACAATGGTAGAGGGGACTGAGCATGGACTTTCACCTGGAAAAAAAGCGGAGGAAAAGACGAGATGCAGTGCTAATTTGGAGCTAACGTCTGGATAGGTGGGACTGTTTTTTCCACAGTGAGGAGTGACAGCGGGGACAGCCAATCCCACGTAAGTTAGCATGAAAGCGGCAACCAATCAGGGAGCGATATTTAGGTTAGAGGCGGGACTTCTAGCAGAGACCGACATTTAACCCTTTCTGTGCCATAATCATTGACTAAACATTACGGGAAGTGCTTGTATTGATAGTGACTACACCAGGGGTGCCCATTACGTCGATGGCGAGCTACCAGTCGACCGCGGGGGGTGTGTCAGTCGATCTCCAGCCAGGCTTTTAAAAAAAATAGACCTAAAAATGAGTGATCATCAATCTTCACCAAGACGTCACTTAAATGACATTCACGGTACCGGAGGGTCTTGTGAGATGACGCTTGCTGCTGCAAGATCATTATTATGAAAATATGACCGAGAGGAAGGCGAGAAACACTTTTTATTTCAACAGACTCTCGCGCCGTACCTTCCGTCAAAACTCTAAAGGCCGACTGCACATTTCCTATCTTCACAATAAAAGGGCTTCACGGTGGCAGAGGGGTTAGTGCGTCTGCCTCACAATACGAAGGTCCTGCAGTCCTGGGTTCAAATCCAGGCTCGGGATCTTTCTGTGTGGAGTTTGCATGTTCTCCCCGTGAATGCGTGGGTTCCCTCCGGGTACTCTGGCTTCCTCCCACTTCCAAAGACATGCACCTGGGGATAGGTTGATTGGCAACACTAAATTGGCCCTAGTGTGTGAATGTGAGTGTGAATGTTGTCTGTCTATCTGTGTTGGCCCTGCGATGAGGTGGCGACTTGTCCAGGGTGTACCCCGCCTTCCGCCCGATTGTAGCTGAGATAGGCGCCAGCGCCCCCCGCGACCCCGAACGGGAATAAGCGGCAGAAAATGGATGGATGGATGGATCACAATAAAAGCCCTGCTTCATGCTGCCTGCGCTAACTAAATACAGAGTCTCGGAAAGCTGGCGTGCACAAGCGATCCCTCAGAAAGCTGGCGTGCACATTACTTGTGCACGCCAGACTCTTATTTTGTTAGCGCAGGCAGCATAAGCAGGGCTTTTATTGTGAAGATAGGAAATGTGCAGTCGGCCTTTAGAGTTTTGACGGAAGGGACGGCGCGAAAGTCTGTTGAAATGAAAAGTGTTTCTCGCCTTCCTCTCGGTCATTTTTTCATAATAATGAACTGGCAGCAGCCAGCGTCATCTCACAAGACCCTCGGGTGCCGTGAATGTCAATCAAGCAAGCTACGGAATTTGCCGCCAATGTTTTTCTTGTAAAGTGTATGGAAGCTGGATGAATTAGATGCCAAAAACCAACCACTTTCATGTGGTATTGTACAGAAAGGACAACTTTTTTTCTCCTCCATTTGAAAATGTGGGCGTTATCATCATTACTGTCTGATTCCAATCAATGCAAGTCATCAGAATCAGGTAATACACCAACTTATATTCTTGTCTTTGTGAAAGAAAGACATCTATATGTGTTACACATGCTTGTATTATCATTAAACACATTTAACTTGTTTACAAAAAGGTCTCTTTCATAAATAAATAAATATAAATGATATATATAAATGAGGTAGATCCCCTCGAGTTGGTCAATTGAAAAGTAGCTCGTTTGCAGAAAAAGTGTGGGCACCCCTGGACTACACAGTAGCGGCTGGATATTGGTAAGGACGTGTCCCTAGCGTCCCTACCCAATTGTACGCCCTTGGGTAATTAAGAGTTGGACAATATCGGAATATCGGTAAAAAAGCCATTATCGGACATCTCTAGTATTCATTTTTAATACATTTGCAGAACTTAAAAAAAAAAAACTAAAAACGTTCACATTGTCATTCTGGGGTTTTGTGTGTAGAATGTTGAGGACAAAAATGAAAGTTTGGAATAAAGCTGTAACATAACAAAATGTGTAAAAAGTGACACGCTGTGAATACTTTCCGGATGCACCGTACCCTTTACAAAGGCACTTTTATAGCGAGGAGTGCTCTGCTAATTGTTCATTGAAGACAACATTTAATTATTTTCAACATCTGGTTTTGCAGATTTTCCCCAATTCCGACCTGCAGCTCCTGAAACAATGTGTTTCTATTCGAGACCAACTTCTATGGAGGAAATATGAAGAACACAAGGTATAGTAGTCGTACAATAAGTACATGTCTGTACACACCCAGGCTCATTAAGCTGAAATTAATTTGGCGGTCCACTTCTTCCCAATACAACATCTATTCACACTTTTTCATTTAACTTATTTTTCGGATTGATTGATTGATTGATACTTTTATTAGTAGATTGCACAGTTCAGTACATATTCCGTACAATTGACCACTAAATGGTAACACCCGAAAAAGTTTTTCAACTTGTTTAAGTTAATCATGGTAGACCGTACACACCACAGCTGGGGAACAGATATTTTTTGGCGGACCCCCATCGGGCCCATTGTTGGGCCGCCAGCGCACTCTCGAGGAACTCAGTGTTAACCAGTTGCAATACACTTTCCCACCACTTGTGGCAGTAATGACATTATCAAACAAAAAGACAAAGTGTGGAGGTATGGTCATGGAGAAGTTTTTTAAGCGCAAAAATCATGACTAAAGTGGTGAAGCTTTAATTTTATTGAAGAAACATATTACTATCATTATTATTAATTTAGTTAGAACAATGAGCACTGTGTAATTGTATGTAAATGTATTTTTCATCAGTTTTTATGAGTCCCTGCTTTTACAGTAAATTTGATTAGTATTTATTTTTGTAATCAGTCTGACCTAAGCCTTGATAATAATCTTTGTGATTACCATAAGTTATTTTTTAATCATTTCACAAGGTTTATCGTGTTAATACAGGGCTGTCAAACTCAAATACAGAGTGGGCCAAAATTCTAACCTGAACAAAGCCGCGGGCCAAAGTTGAACAACAAGGGACCCAAACAAGTTTTGCATTGAATATTGAACAAGCAAGGCTTATATAACTTTATAGTGACATGCAAAATCGAGGTTTGTTGGTAGCGGGGGTGTATGTTGTAGTGTCCCGGAAGAGTTAGTGCTTCAAGTGGTTCTGGGTATTTGTTCTGTTGTGTTGATGTTGTGTCACGTGCGGATGTTCTCCCGAAATGTGTTTGTCATTCTTGTTTGGTGTGGGTTCACAGTGTGGTGCATATTTGTAACAGTGTTAAAGTTGTTTTTAAGGCCACCCTCAGTGTGACCTGTATGGCTGTTGTGATAGCAAAATTACTTATACTTGTTTAAATAGATGATGTTCTTTGAACTGGGTACCAAAAGTTGTTTATTGGGCTCAGGAATGTGACACTTAGCAAGAGATCTATTATCTGATCAAGCTCTGTCTCCTGTGTCTTTGATGTAACATGTGGACTTTAGTTGACCTGGGCATATGTGTCATTTATTCTTGACCCCCAACAGAGCTAAATTGTTCCCCTTTCCTGAGTGACCCCCCTCCTCTGGGCAAACGACACCCTCTCCCCTTCACAGGACTTTGGGTATTCATTGCACTGGTGTACTGTATGTAAATGAGCATGGAGGGTGGGACTTCTGAGAATGTATAATTGTCATGTCAAATTCTAAAGGAGTTAGAACAAGCTGGAACAAATGGATGTGTCGTTCTAATTTGGTCTCGCTTTGCAAAGCTTGCTATTATTTGTTTGTTACTTTAATAAATCATTTTAAAGCTATTTGTCACTAAAGGATCCCACTAAAATTTCCACGACACTGTTGACCAAGTATGCCTTGCATTCACTTGTGTGTGTGTGTGTAGAATCCCCATATATTACGTGACTGGGCCGGCACGCTGATTGTATGGCGGAAAAGCGGACATGACAACCGGTTGTAGAGGACGCTAAAAGCAGTACTTTTAAGGCACGCCGCCGATATTGTTGTCCAAGTGGAAATCGGGAGAAATTCTGTAGAATGGTTGCCCCGGGGCACTGAAATTCAGGAGTCTCCTGGGAAAATCGTGAGGGTTGGCAAGTATTAGAATTAGCAGTGAATGCACCGCCGCTGTATTATTCCGGCGGGCCAGCTCTAATGTTAATTCAATATTGTCTCAAGGGCCAAAATAAATTACATGGCGGGCCAGAGTTTGACACCCATGTGTTAACAGGTAAGTATGTTGGATATAATTAGAGTAGGATTGAAATTAAGACTCAAGAGGAAGATTAATAATTCAGTGTTAATATTTGACTTGGCCCCAGGCCCCTCTGTAGTGGGGAAGTTGGTCCCCGGGGTCAAAACGGTTAAGAAACGCCTGATCTAGACTTGATTGATTGAAACTTTTATTAGTAGATTGCACAGTTCAGTACATATTCCGTACAATTGACCACTAAATGGTAATACCCGGATAAGTTTTTCAACTTGTTTAAGTCGAGGTCCACGTAAATCAATTCCTGGTAACCCCAAAAAGACCCCCCAAAAAAGTGTGTAATTTAACTAAAATTGAATTTAACGTAAGTTATTTTTGTTTTGGTATGACCGTGTCCCTGAAGGTTTGCTAAGATGAGTTTGGAGCCGTGAACTCAAGCCCACTAAACACATTTCTAACCTTCTACCAGAGTCGGTTTATTTTTATAGGAACAAGACGTGATGGACCGAGATAAATACAGGAATGCAGTAGTTATAATAACAAAACTATTTAATATGACTTAAGTACAGTCGCGGTCAAAAGTTTACATACAATTGTGAAGAACATGATGTCATGGCTGTCTTCAGTTTGCAATAATATCTACAACTCTTATCTTTTGTGATTGGAGCACATACTTGTTGGTCACAGAAAACATTTATGAAGTTTGGTTCTTTTATAAATTTATTATGGGTCTACTGAAAATGTGAGGGTCAAAAGTATACATACAGCAATGTTAATATTTGCTAACATGTCCCTTGGCAAGTTTCACTGCAATAAGGCCCTAAAGCTTCTGGTTGAATTTTTGACCACTGCTCTTGACAAAATTGGTGCAGTTCTGCTAAAGCTGTTGGTTTTCTGACATGGACTTGTTTCTTCAGCATTGTCCACACGTTTAAATTTGTTGGTTTGAGGTCATTGTCCTGTTGGAACACCCAACTGCACCCAACAACCAACAATGTGACCAAATCTGCTGGGTCAAAAGTATACATTATATAACATATTGCTGGGTATTGTGGCCAAAAAGCAACATTTTAGTTTCAACTGACATCACATGAACAAAGATAATACCTTCTGGAAAGTTCTGTGGTCAGATGAAACAATAATTGAGCTGTTTGGCCACAATACCTAGCAATATGTTTGGAGGAGAAACGGTGAGGCCTGTAATCCCAGGAACACCATGCCTAGCGTCAAGCATGGTGGTGGTAGTATTATGCTCTGGGCCTGTTTTGCTGCCAATAGAACTGGTGCTTTACAGAGAGTAAATGGGACAATGAAAAAGGAGGATTACCTCCAAATTCTTCAGGACAACCGAAAATCATCAGCCCGGAAGTTTGGTCTTGGGCGCAGTTGGGTGTTCCAACAGGACAATGACCCCAAACACAAGTCGAAAGTGCTAAAGGAATGGCTATATCAGGCTAGAATTAAGGTTTTAGAATGACCATCCCAAAGTCAATCAATCAATCAATCAATGTTTACTTATATAGCCCTAAATCACTAGTGTCTCAAAGGGCTGCACAAACCACTACGACATCCTCGGTAGGCCCACATAAGGGCAAGGAAAACTCACACCCAGTGGGACGTCGGTGACAATGATGACTATGAGAACCTTGGAGAGGAGGAAAGCAATGGATGTCGAGCGGGTCTAACATGATACTGTGAAAGTTCAATCCATAATGGATCCAACACAGTCGCGAGAGTCCAGTCCAAAGCGGATCCACCACAGCAGCGAGAGTCCCGTTCACAGCGGAGCCAGCAGGAAACCATCCCAAGCGGAGGCGGATCAGCAGCGCAGAGATGTCCCCAGCCGATACACAGGCAAGCAGTACATGGCCACCGGATCGGACCGGACCCCCTCCACAAGGGAGAGTGGGACATAGGAGAAAAAGAAAAGAAACGGCAGATCAACTGGTCTAAAAAGGGAGTCTATTTAAAGGCTAGAGTATACAAATGAGTTTTAAGGTGAGACTTAAATGCTTCTACTGAGGTAGCATCTCGAACTGTTACCGGGAGGACATTCCAGAGGACTGGAGCCCGAAATGAAAACGCTCTATAGCCCGCAGACTTTTTTTGGGCTTTGGGAATCACTAATAAGCCGGAGTCTTTTGAAGGCAGATTTCTTGCCGGGACATATGGTACAATACAATCGGCAAGATAGGATGGAGCTAGACCGTGTAGTATTTTATACGTAAGTAGTAAAACCTTAAAGTCACATCTTAAGTGCACAGGAAGCCAGTGCAGGTGAGCCAGTATAGGTATATATGTATGTATATATGTATATAAAGGTATATACAGTATAGGTATATATGTATGTATATATGTATATAAAGGTATATACAGTACAGGTATATATGTATGTATATATGTATATAAAGGTATATACAGTATAGGTATATATGTATGTATATATGTATATAAAGGTATATACAGTACAGGTATATATGTATGTATATATGTATATAAAGGTATATACAGTATAGGTATATATGTAAGTATATATGTATATAAAGGTATATACAGTACAGGCGTAATGTGATCAAACTTCTTGTTCTTGTCAAAAGTCTAGCAGCCACATTTTGTACCAACTGTAATCTTTTAATGCTAGACATGGGGAGACCCCAAAATAATACGCTACAGTAATCGAGGCGAGACGTAACAAACGCATGGATAATGATCTCAGTGTCTTTAGTGGACAGAATGGAGCGAATTTTAGCGATATTACAGAGATGAAAGAAGGCCGTTTAAGTCCTGACTTAAAGGTGTGGAAAATGCTGAAGAAACAAGTCCATATCAAAAAACCAAGAACTTTAGCTGAACTGCACCAATTTTGTCAAGAGGAGTGGTCAAAAATTCAACCAGAAGCTTGTGGATGGCTACCAAAAGCGCCTTATTGCAGTGAAACTTGCCAAGGGACATGTAAGCAAATATTAACATTGCTGTATGTATACTTTTGACCCAGCAGATTTGCTCACATTTTCAGTAGACCCTTAATAAATTCATAAAAGACCCAAACTTCATGAATGTTTTTTGTGACCAACAAGTATGTGCTCCAATCACACTATCAGAAAAAAATAAGAATTGTAGAAATGATTGGAAACTCAAGACAGCCATGACTTTATGTTCTTTACAAGTTTATGTCAACTTTTGACCAGGACTGTATGTGATGCAACTCCCAGGCAGACTACAGCGATCATCTGCAGAGAGACCTGGTGGATGCTCTCCTGAGAGCCAAGCGCAGTGCCGAGAACAACAACACGGCAGAAATCAGCGCAGACAGCGTGGACCTCAGTGATGACCACATCCTGATGACAGTGGGGGACATCTTTGGAGCGGGTGTGGAAACCACCGTCACTGTGCTCCAATGGGCCATCATCTACCTCATCCATCATCCTGAGGTACGGTCCTCAGAACTATGTGTGGGCTTTTCATGCAAATGTGAGGCAGGGAGCATAAGAAAAATAGGGAACGGTCTAGTTTAGGGCTGTGCTAGCCATCCATCCATCCATCGTCTTCCGCTTATCCGAGGTCGGGTCGCGGGGTAGCAGCCTAAACAGGGAAGCCCAGACTTCCCTCTCCCCAGCAACTTCGTCCAGCTCTGCCCAGGGGATCCCGAGGCGTTCCCAGGCCAGCCGGGAGACATAGTCTTCCCAACGTGTCCTGGGTCTTCCCCGTGGCCTCCTACCGGTTGGACGTGCCCTAAACACCTCCCTAGGGAGGCGTTCGGGTGGCATCCTGACCAGATGCCCGAACCACCTCATCTGGCTCCTCTCCATGTGGAGGAGCAGCGGCTTTACTTTGAGTTCCTCCCGGATGGCAGAGCTTCTCACCCTATCTCTAAGGGAGAGACCCAAACTCATTTGGGCCGCTTGTACCCGTGATCTTATCCTTTCGGTCATGACCCAAAGCTCATGACCATAGGTGAGGATGGGAACGTAGATCGACCGGTAAATTGAGAGCTTTGCCTTCCGGCTCAGCTCCTTCTTCACCACAACGGATCGGTACAACGTCCGCATTACTGAAGACGCCGCACCGATCCGCCTGTCGATCTCACGATCCACTCTTCCCTCACTCGTGAACAAGACTCCTACGTACTTGAACTCCTCCACTTGGGGCAGGGTCTCCTCCCCAACCCGGAGATGGCACTCCAGCCTTTTCCGGGCGAGAACCATGGACTCGGACTTGGAGGTGCTGATTCTCATTCCGGTCGCTTCACACTCGGCTGCAAACCGATCCAGTGAGAGCTGAAGATCCCGGCCAGATGAAGCCATCAGGACCACATCATCTGCAAAAAGCAGAGACCTAATCCTGCGGTCACCAAACCAGATCCCCTCAACGTCTTGACTGCGCCTAGAAATTCTGTCCATAAAAGTTATGAACAGAATCGGTGACAAAGGACAGCCTTGGCGGAGTCCAACCCTCACTGGAAATGTGTTCGACTTACTGCCGGCAATGCGGACCAAGTTCTGGCACTGATCAGACAGTCCGATACCCCTTGCTATTTTGGCTAAAATCAATTGAAAAAAACAAAACAAAATGTTTTTAGGCCATCTTCATGCAACCAGAAGGAGCTTCTCTAACCTACAACCTGTTTTTAAAAAGTTTTATTATACTGAATAACACACTGCAAGAATCGGTTTGAATCGAGAATCGATTCCAAATTGAATCGTCTCCCCAGGACTTGAATTGTTAAGATGCCCAAATTATTCACACTCCTACTTTTGGAAGTGATAAACCTAGGTGGCTTCTGGCGGTTTTCAGTGTGTTGGTACTCGTAGAGCAGGGGTCGGGAACCTTTTTGGTTGAGAGAGCCAAAAAGCCAAATATTTTTAAATGTATTTCCATAAGAGCCATATCATATTTTTTTTAACACTGAACACAACTAAACGCGTGCATTAACAAATATGTGTGTTTATGTCAACAACACCCGTGCATGGAGATAGTAACAAATATGTGTGTTCATATCAACAACACCCGTGCATGGAGATAGTAACAAATATGTGTGTTCATATCAACAACACCCGTGCATGGAGATAGTAACAAATATGTGTGTTCATATCAACAACACCCGTGCATGGAGATAGTAACAAATATGTGTGTTCATATCAACAACACCCGTGAATGGATATAGTAACAAATATGTGTGTTTATGTCAACAACACCCGTGCATGGAGATAGTAACAAATATGTGTGTTTATGTCAACAACACCCGTGCATGGACATAGTAACAAACATGTGTGTTTATGTCAACAACACCCGTGCATGGAGATAGTAACAAACATGTGTGTTTATGTCAACAACACCCGTGCATGGAGATAGTAACAAATATGTGTGTTTATGTCAACAACACCCGTGCATGGAGATAGTAACAAACATGTGTGTTTATGTCAACAACACCCGTGCATGGACATAGTAACAAACATGTGTGTTTATGTCAACAACACCCGTGCATGGAGATAGTAACAAACATGTGTGTTTATGTCAACAACACCCGTGCATGGAGATAGTAACAAATATGTGTGTTTATGTCAACAACACCCGTGCATGGAGATAGTAACAAACATGTGTGTTTATGTCAACAACACCCGTGCATGGAGATAGTAACAAACATGTGTGTTTATGTCAACAACACCCGTGCATGGAGATAGTAACAAATATGTGTGTTTATGTCAACAACACCCGTGCATGGAGATAGTAACAAATATGTGTGTTTATGTCAACAACACCCGTGCATGGAGATAGTAACAAACATGTGTGTTTATGTCAACAACACCCATGCATGGAGATAGTAACAAATATGTGTGATTATGTCAACAACACCCGTGCATGGAGATAATAACAAATTTGTGTGTTTATGTCAACAACACCCGTGCATGGAGATAGTAACAAACATGTGTGTTTATGTCAACAACACCCGTGCATGGAGATAGTAACAAATATGTGTGCTTATGTCAACAACACCCGTGCATGGAGATAATAACAAATTTGTGTGCTTATGTCAACAACACCCGTGCATGGAGATAGTAACAAATATGTGTGTTTATGTCAACAACACCCGTGCATGGAGATAGTAACAAATATGTGTGTTTATGTCAACAACACCCGTGCATGGAGATAGTAACAAATATGTGTGTTCAGGTACAAGCTCGCATCCAGGAGGAGCTGGACAACAAAGTAGGAGAAGGGCGAAGCCCCCACCTCAGTGACAGAGGTAGTCTGCCTTACCTGGAGGCCACCATCAAGGAGGTGTTACGGATACGTCCTGTGGCGCCGCTCCTCATCCCCCATGTGGCGCTCTCTGACACCAGGTACTTTTCTTGTCAAATCAACATTGTCCTGTCAACACACAATCACAGCATGAATTTTAAAGGGAAGAATTAAACTTTAAGTCGTCTGTGTCTAAACTAGGGTTTTACGGTATGGTACCGCGGTACTAATTAATCACATTCTGTACTATACCGCCTCGGAAAAGTACCGGTCCACCACCGACCCCCCGCCCCCCCGTCATCACGTCATGTCATTGCTGGTTTACGAGCAGAGGAGCATGTTCGGCAGTGCACAATGACAAGAGTACTTACAAGCAGACAGTGTATAGACCAGGGGTCACCAACATTTTTGAAACCAAGAGCTACTTATTGGGTACTGATTAATGCGAAGGGCTACCAGTTTGATACACACTTAAATAAATTGCCAGAAATAGCCAATTTGATCAATTTACCTTTAATATATATATATATATATATATATATATATATATATATATATATAAAAAATGGGCATTTCTGTCTGTCATTCTGTCGTACATTTTTTTTCCTTTTACGGAAAGTTTTTTGTAGACAATGAATGATAAAAAAAACACTTAATTGAACGGTTTAAAAGAGGAGAAAACAGGGAAAAAAATTAAAATTAAATTCTGAAACATAGTTTATCTTCAATTTCGACTCTTTAAAATTCAAAATTCATCTGGCTCATCTGCATCTGGCTCTCAGATAAATCTTAGCTGACATTGCTTAACACGATAAGTACCGTATTTATCGGACTATAAGTCGCGGTTTTTTTTGTAGTTGGCAAACTATAAAATTTTTTAAAAAATTTAAAAAGTTTTTTTTTTTTGGTTTGGCCGGGTCTCACCCCCCGCTGGACTTCGGAGAAGACTGCGACTTATAGTCCAAAAAATACGGTAATGAATTATTCTGCTGGTAATCACGATGTTAAAAATAACGTTCAAAATATATAACATTCTCATGCATTTTAATCCATCCATCCGTTTTTTACCGCACCTGTTCAAGAAATAACAATGTTATGAAAAAGAATTAGAGACCCACTATACTCTAAAAATGTTGGTCTTATTTAAAAGATGCACGCATTTAGTTGTATTCAGTGTTAAAAAATTATGATTTGGCTCTCACAGAAATATATTTTAAAATATTTGGCTTTCATGGCTCTCTCAGCCAAAAAGGTTCCCGACCCCTGCTCTAATGCATTGTGAACGGAGTGGAGCTTTTGTATTGAAGGGGGAATAGCAAACTTCCTGTGGATTTTAGCTGGAGGTTGTCAGTCTATGAAATATAGGTCTCAGTGAAACCTACATTGAGGTTTTTGTTTCATGTGAGTATGACATTTCTACAGTGAGTTAGAGGCAGTTTTGTCTGAACAGGAAGCCGAGCAGGAAGCCGCCATCTTGTGACAACATTAGCGCAACTGCAACAGCGCACCGGTACTTTGCGGGCTCATAAAATCCAAACCGGGGTAGTAATTAAAACCCTTTCATCAACTTTTAATTAGAAGGGTTCAATCTCTTTTCTGTGTTTATTAGAAGCTGAAACGACAAACGGCCTCAGAGGAAATAATATTTGAAAAAAAGATAAATTGTTTTTAGCCAACTTTTGTACTGAAAGGGGACATGCAAACTTCCTATTGATTTTAGTTGGGAGGTATTAGTGTATGAAATATAGGTCTAACTGAGACCTACATATAGGTTTTTGTTTCATGTTTCTACGACATTGCTACTGGAAGTTACTGACAAGTTTGTCTGTGTTTTCTTCCAAGGGGGAGCTAGATCGAGAATTTTGAGTTTTGGGGTTTGTGTTTTGATTAGATCGCAATTTTTGCCAGTCCTGACGTGTGTGTCAAATTTGGTGAGTTTTGAAGCATCTTAAGGGGGTCCAATTACAACTCAAAGAGGCGGCGGTGTAATAATAAAGAATAATAGTAATAATAATAATAATAATAATAATAAAACCTTAGAAATTCAATAGGGTCCTCTGTCCCAAAGGGACATCGATCCCTAAAAATGTTGAAAAGAACAAAGATGTGTGAAGTACCATAAGGTATCTGGGAATCAACTTAATATGAATTGTCTATTTCTAATTATACCATCCTTCCATCCATCCATCATCTTCCGCTTATCCGAGGTCTAGTCGCGGGAGCAGCAGCCTAAGCAGGGAAGCCCAGACTTCCCTCTCCCCAGCCACTTCGTCTAGCTCTTCCCAGGGGATCCCGAGGCGTTCTCAGGCCAGCCGGGAGACATAGTCTTCCCAACGTGTCCTGGGTCTTCCCCGTGGCCTCCTACCGGCTGGACGTGCCCTGAACACCTCCCTAGGGAGGCGTTCGGGTGGCATCCTGACCAGATGCCCGAACCACCTCATCTGGCTCCTCTTGATGTGAAGGAGCAGCGGCTTTACTTTGAGTTCCTCCCGGATGGCAGAGCTTCTCACCCTATCTCTAAGGGAGAGACCCAAACTCATTTGGGCCGCTTGTACCCGTGATCTTATCCTTTCGGTCATGACCCAAAGCTCATGACCATAGGTGAGGATGGGAACGTAGATCGACCGGTAAATTGAGAGCTTTGCCTTCCGGCTCAGCTCCTTCTTCACCACAACGGATCGATACAACGTCCGCATTACTGAAGAGGCCGCACCGATCCGCCTGTCGATCTCACGATCCACTCTTCCCTCACTCGTGAACAAGACTCCTAGGTACTTGAACTCCTCCACTTGGGGCAGGGTCTCCTCCCCAACCCGGAGATGGCACTCCACCCTTTAATTTCTTTCTAATTATACCATTTCATTGATTCCATATACCTTTCATATTCAGGTCCACACGCTAGTTTGTTACTCTTAATGTCCTGCACTACAATAATGACGATATATTAAAACCTTTTGACGAAAATGTCTGTTAAAACTGAATTGTAGAAAAAAGTTGGCTGCATAAAAAACGGAGCTACCATTTATTGTATGTGTTCTGTGACTTTCAGCCTTGGGAATTTCAAAGTGCAAAAAGGAACGCGTGTCATCGTCAACCTGTGGTCTTTGCACCACGACGAGAAGGAATGGAAACATCCCGAGCTCTTTGATCCCGGTGCGTACCCCCGCCTCTCGCCCAACGCTACAGAGTGAAAAGATCAATTTACTGAACCTTCCATAAGCATTCAAACAAACACAAAGCATAATGTATGCATTCACAACCTTCAACCCATCCAAACGTTGCAGGCTTATCTTTTTCCACATTCCAGAATGCTCACTTTTGAATTTTGGGCTCACTCATATACATTTTTTTTTCTCCTCTCTGAGCTGCAACCTTATCGTGGTAGAGGAGTTTGCGTGTCCCAATGATCCTAGGAGCTATGTTGTCCGGGGGCATAAAGCCCCCTGGTAGGGTCTCCCAAGGCAAACAGGTTCTAGGTGAGGGATCAGACAAAGAGCAGCTCGAAGACCTTTATGAAGAAGAAACATCATGGACCCAGATTTTCCTCGCCCGGACGCGGGTCACCGGGGCCCCCCTCTGGAGCCAGGCCCGGAGGTGGGGCACGATGGCGAGCGCCTGGTGGCCGGGCCTGTTCCCATGGGGCCCGGCCGGGCACAGCTCGAAGAGGCAACGTGGGTCACCCCTCCAATGGGCTCACCACCCATAGCAGGGGCCACAGAGGTCGGGTGCATTGTGAGCTGGGCGACAGCCGAAGGCAGGGCACTTGGCGGTCCGATCCTCGTCTACAGAAGCTAGCTCTTGGGACGTGGAACGTCACGTCACTGGGGGGGAAAGAGCCTGAGCTAGTGCGCGAAGTCGAGAAATTCCGGCTGGATATAGTCGGACTCACTTCGACGCACAGCAAGGGCTCTGGAACCACTTCTCTCGAGAGGGATTGGACCCTCTTCCACTCTGGCGTTGCCGGCAGTGAGAGGCGACGGGCTGGGGTGGCAATTCTTGTTTCCCCCCCGGCTCAAAGCCTGTACGTTGGAGTTCAACCCGGTGGACGAAAGGGTAGCCTCCCTCCGCCTTCGGGTGGGGGGACGGGTCCTGACTGTTGTTTGTGCTTATGCACCAAACAGCAGTTCAGAGTACCCACCCTTTTTGGGAACGCTCGAGGGAGTACTGGAAAGTGCTCCCCCGGGTGATTCCCTTGTCCTACTGGGAGACTTCAACGCTCACGTTGGCAACGACAGTGAAACCTGGAGAGGCGTGATTGGGAAGAATGGCCGCCCGGATCTGAACCCGAGTGGTGTTTTGTTATTGGACTTTTGTGCTCGTCACAGTTTGTCCATAACAAACACCATGTTCAAACATAAGGGTGTCCATATGTGCACTTGGCACCAGGACACCCTAGGCCGCAGTTCCATGATCGACTTTGTAGTTGTGTCATCGGATTTGCGGCCTCATGTTATGGACACTCGGGTGAAGAGAGGGGCGGAGCTTTCTACCGATCACCACCTGGTGGTGAGTTGGCTGCGATGGTGGGGGAGGATGCCGGACAGACCTGGGAGGCCCAAACGCATTGTGAGGGTCTGCTGGGAACGTCTGGCAGAGTCTCCTGTCAGACAAAGTTTCAAATCCCACCTCCGGAAGAACTTTGAACATGTCACGAGGGAGGTGCTGGACATTGAGTCCGAGTGGACCATGTTCCGCACCTCTATTGTCGAGGCGGCAGATCGGAGCTGTGGCCGCAAGGTAGTTGGTGCCTGTCGGGGCGGCAATCCTAAAACCCCTTGGTGGACACCAGCGGTGAGGGATGCCGTCAAGCTGAAGAAGGAGTCCTATCGGGTCCTTTTGGCTCATAGGACTCCGGAGGCAGTGGACAGGTACCGACAGGCCAAGCGGTGTGCAGCTTCAGCGGTCGCGGAGGCAAAAACTCGGACATGGGAAGAGTTCGGGGAAGCTATGGAAAACGACTTCCGGACGGCTTCGAAGCGATTCTGGACCACCGTCCGCCGCCTCAGGAAGGGGAAGCAGTGCACTATCAACACCGTGTATGGTGCGGATGGTGTTCTGCTGACCTCGACTGCGGATGTTGTGGACAGGTGGAAGGAATACTTCGAAGACCTCCTCAATCCCACCAACACGTCTTCCTATGAGGAAGCAGTGCCTGGGGAATCTGTGGTGGACTCTCCTATTTCTGGGGCTGAGGTCGCTGAGGTAGTTAAAAAGCTCCTCGGTGGCAAGGCCCCAGGGGTGGACGAGATCCGCCCGGAGTTCCTTAAGGCTCTGGATGCTGTGGGGCTGTCTTGGTTGACAAGACTTTGCAGCATCGCGTGGACATCGGGGGCGGTACCTCTGGATTGGCAGACCGGGGTGGTGGTTCCTCTCTTCAAAAAGGGGGACCGGAGGGTGTGTTCCAACTATCGTGGGATCACACTCCTCAGCCTTCCCGGTAAGGTTTATTCAGGTGTACTGGAGAGGAGGCTACGTCGGATAGTCGAACCTCGGATTCAGGAGGAACAGTGTGGTTTTCGTCCTGGTCGTGGAACTGTGGACCAGCTCTATACTCTCGGCAGGGTTCTTGAGGGTGCATGGGAGTTTGCCCAACCAGTCTACATGTGCTTTGTGGACTTGGAGAAGGCATTCGACCGTGTCCCTCGGGAAGTCCTGTGGGGAGTGCTCAGAGAGTATGGGGTATAGGACTGTCTTATTGTGGCGGTCCGTTCCCTGTACGATCAGTGCCAGAGCTTGGTCCGCATTGCCGGCAGTAAGTCGAACACATTTCCAGTGAGGGTTGGACTCCGCCAAGGCTGTCCTTTGTCACCGATTCTGTTCATAACTTTTATGGACAGAATTTCTAGGCGCAGTCAAGGCATTGAGGGGTTCCGGTTTGGTAACCGCAGGATTAGGTCTCTGCTTTTTGCAGATGATGTGGTCCTGATGGCTTCATCTGACCGGGATCTTCAGCTCTCACTGGATCGGTTCGCAGCCGAGTGTGAAGCGACCGGAATGAGAATCAGCACCTCCAAGTCCGAGTCCATGGTTCTCGCCCGGAAAAGGGTGGAGTGCCATCTCCGGGTTGGGGAGGAGACCCTGCCCCAAGTGGAGGAGTTCAAGTACCTAGGAGTCTTGTTCACGAGTGAGGGAAGAGTGGATCGTGAGATCAACAGGCGGATCGGTGCGGCGTCTTCAGTAATGCGGACGTTGTACCGGTCCGTTGTGGTGAAGAAGGAGCTGAGCCGGAAGGCAAAGCTCTCAATTTACCGGTCGATCTACGTTCCCATCCTCACCTATGGTCATGAGCTTTGGGTCATGACCGAAAGGATAAGATCACGGGTACAAGCGGCCGAAATGAGTTTCCTCCGCCGTGTGGCGGGACTCTCCCTTAGAGATAGGGTGAGAAGCTCTGCCATCCGGGAGGAACTCAAAGTAAAGCCGCTGCTCCTTCACATCGAGAGGAGCCAGATGAGGTGGTTCGGGCATCTGGTCAGGATGCCACCCGAACGCCTCCCTAGGGAGGTGTTTAGGGCACGTCCAACCGGTAGGAGGCCACGTGGAAGACCCAGGACACGTTGGGAAGACTATGTCTCCCGGCTGGCCTGAGAACGCCTCGGGATCCCCCGGGAAGAGCTAAACGAAGTGGCTGGGGAGAGGGAAGTCTGGGTTTCCCTGCTTAGGCTGTTTCCCCCGCGACCCGACCTCGGATAAGCGGAAGATGATGGATGGATGGGTGGAGAAAACATCACTGCACATCATAATGGCAGCTACACTTTCCATCTTAACGATCTAACAAAATTATTTGGGAATGTCCAGCGGGCCATGTTGAAAAGCTCAACGGGGCCGCATGTGGCCCCCGGGCCTTAATATGCCCAGGTCTGAGTTAGAGTGAAGCTAAGGCACCTAGGAAGCAGGATGAGACTGATGTTGCAAAACTGAAAGACCTTAGGGCAGTGGTTCTTAATCGAACCCTAGGGGTTCGGTGAGTCGGCCTCAGGGGTTCGGCGGAGATCAAAACACAGCCGACTCTTCGTGTAAATACAAACTTCTCCCTATCAGTGTATTAGGGATTTTCAAAATTTTACCGGTTCCCGAATATCCCTAAAGAAAGCTTTAAAGTGCTTGATTTTCGCTATTTGCGATGCGACTATCCATTTCCCTGTGACGTCATACAGTGCTGCCAATGTAAACAAACAATGGCAGCTACCACAGCAAGATTAGCTCGGATTCAGACCTGGATTTCAGCGATTTAACAGATTACGCATGTATTGAAACAGATGGTTGGAGTATGAAAGTATTGAAGAAGAAACTGAAGCTATTGAGCGACTAGCTATTGATGCTATTCATAGATATAGCATGGCCGAACAGCTGCGTTAGCATCGCCGGTAAAATCTGCGGACCAAACGATCAGGACTTTCGCATTTCGTGACACTGGAGCAACTTAAATCCGTCGATTGGTAAGTGTTTGTTTCGCATTAAATGTGGGTGGAAGAAAAAGTAATATAGTTGCAAATGCATCTACAGGTTATCCATACATCTCTGTGCCATGTCTGCTTTAGCACCGCCGGTAAATAGCATGTTAGCATCGATTAGCGTAGCATGTTAGCATCGATTAGCTGGCAGTCAACATCAACAAAACTCACCTTTGTGAATTCGTTGACTTTATAGTTGCAAATGCATCTGCAGGTTATCCATACATCTCTGTGCCATGTCTGTCTTAGCATCGCCGGTCAAATGTGGAGACACTCTGGCACATTCAATGGGGGTCTGGCGGCAGACACTTTGGCATCTTTGGGCCAGTGGTGCAACTTGAATCCCTCCCTGTTAGTGTTGTTACACCCTCCGACAACACACCCACGAGGCATGATGTCTCCAAGGTTCCAAAAAATAGTCGAAAAAACGGAATATAACAGAGCTGAGACCCGGTGTTTGTAATGTGTTGAAAATGAAAATGGCGGCTGTATTACCTCGGCGACGTCACGTCCTGACGTCATCGCAAAAAGAGCGCTAAACAGAAAGGCGTTTAATTCGCCAAAATTCACCCATTTAGAGTTCGGAAATCGGTTAAAAAAATATATGGTCTTTTTTCAGCACCATCAAGGTCTATATTGACACTTACATAGGTCTGCTGATAATGTTCCCCTTTAACTAGTCATTATCAAAGTACTTATAGGATCCGCTTTGGACTGGACTCTTGCGACTGTGTTGGATCCATTATGGATTGAACTTTCACAGTATCATGTTAGACCCGCTCGACATCCATTGCTTTCCTCCTCTCCAAGGTTCTCATAGTCATCATTGTCACCGACGTCCCACTGGGTGTGAGTTTTCCTTGCCCTTATGTGGGCCTACCGAGGATGTCGTAGTGGTTTGTGTTGTGGTTTGTGCAGCCCTTTGAGACACTAGTGATTTAGGGCTATATAAGTAAACATTGATTGATTGATTGATATTAATGCATTATTCGGCATGGCCTTATTATAACCCCAACCCTCTAACCCTGAACCTAACCCTAACCAAATAACTCTAAATTAAGTATTTATTACTCAGAATATGTTCCCCTAGTGTCCAAATAACTCTAAATTAAGTATTTGTTACTTAGAATATGTTCCCCTAGTGTCCAAATAACTCTAAATTAAGTATTTGTTACTTAGAATATGTTCCCCTAGTGTCCAAATAACTCTAATTTAAATATTTATTACTTAGAATATGTTCCCCTAGTGTCCAAATAACTCTAAATTAAGTATTTGTTACTTAGAATATGTTCCCCATACTTAAGTGTTACCAAAAACAACTTTGTCTTCCATCCATCCATTTTCTACCGGTTGACCCTTTTGGGGTCTTGAATTTGAAAAATTTTTCACTAAAAAAGGGTTCGGTGAATGCGCTTATGAAACTGGTGGTGTTCAATACCTCCAACAAGGTTAAGAACCATTGCCTTAAGGTTAGAAAAGTGTTTGGGCTGCAACTAGGAACAGGTTTCAAGCCTTAGCAGATCCTGGTAAATCTCAGGAAATCAATGATATGCGGAATAGAACCAAGACCACATTCATTCAAATGAAATGAAAAGCAGGAAGGGATATCAGCAGACATTTGGGACACCATCAAGAAGTGAAAAGACAAAGAAAGAGGTTAATTACACCAAACCTAATGTGTGTGTGACTATCAGTGGTACTTTAACTTGTTGGTTGTATTACCCGACTCTGGTTCACGATTCACACCTCCAGTCTGCTCTAACAGATAAAACCTTCTATATGTCGACTGGACATAATCCCATGTCGGCTTTTCAAAGATGTTTTAAACTCTATTAGGGGCTTCACGGTGGCAGAGGGGTTAGTGCGTCTGCCTCACAATACGAAGTTCCTGCAGTCCTGGGTTCAAATCCAGGCTCGGGATCTTTCTGTGTGGAGTTTGCATGTTCTCCCCGTGACTGCGTGGGTTCCCTCCGGGTACTCCGGCTTCCTCCCACTTCCAAAGACATGCACCTGGGGATAGGTTGATTGGCAACACTAAATTGGCCCTAGTGTGTGAATGTGAGTGTGAATGTTGTCTGTCTATCTGTGTTGGCCCTGCGATGAGGTGGCGACTTGTCCAGGGTGTACCCCGCCTTCCGCCCGATTGTAGCTGAGATAGGCGCCAGCGCCCCCCGCGACCCCAAAAGGGAATAAGCGGTAGAAAATGGATGGATGGATGGATAAGCCCTACATTGTCCATTTGGTAAATTCTTCCCTGAAGTGTTGTTTCCCAACCTCCTTGAAACATGCTGTGGTCCAGCCACTAATCAAAAAGAACAACCTCGACCCCAACATTTTATCAAGTTTTGGACCAATCTCAAAGTTGGCCTTTTTATCCAAGGTCCTAGACAAGGTTGTTTACGAGCAACTTCTTTCTTACCGTAACTCAAATGATATTGGGGGTAAATTTCAGCCTGGTTTTAAATCACAACATAGCACAGAAACTGACCTTTTTTAAGACTTTTTAATGACCTGCTCTTAGATATGCAATTATTATGCTTTCAGATTTGAACCACGTCATTCTTCTAACTCGTGGGTAGTAAGAGTACATACAGCTCTAAAATGGTTTCAGTCATTTTTAACCGTTAGGAGTTTTACTGTAAACCTAGGTCGGGGGTCGGCGACACAAAACTTTGAAAGACCCACATTGGAACAAAAAATACAAAAAACTAATCGTCTGGAGCCGCAGAAAATGACAAACCCCGTTTCCATATGAGTTGGGAAATTGTGTTAAATGTAAATATAAACGGAATAAAATCATTTTCAACCCATTTTCAACCCATATTCAGTTGAATATGCTACAAAGACAACATATTTGATGTTCAAACTGATAAACATTTTTTTTGTTGCAAATAATCATTAACTTTAGAATTTGATGCCAGCAACACGTGACAAAGAAGTTGGGAAAGGTGGCAATAAATACTGTAAAAGTTGAGGAATGCTCATCAAACACTTATTTGGAACATCCCACAGGTGTGCAGGCTAATTGGGAACAGGTGGGTGCCATGATTGGGTATAAAAGCAGCTTCCATGAAATGCTAAGTTATTCACAAACAAGGATGGGGCGAGGGTCACCACTTTGTAAGCAAATAATCGAACAGTTTTAGAACAACATTTCTCAACGAGCTATTGCAAGGAATTCAGGGATTTTACCATTTACGATCCATAAAATCATCAAAAAGTTCAGAGAATCTGGAGAAATTACTGCACTTAAGCGATGATATTACAGACTTTTTGATCCCTGCATCAAAAACCGACATCAGTGTGTAAAGGATATCACCACATGGGCTCAGGAACACTTCGTAAAACCACTGTCAGTAAATACAGTTGGTCGCTACATCTGTAAGTGCAAGTTAAAACTCTGCTATGC
The DNA here is from genome assembly GCF_033978795.1 of Nerophis ophidion. Classification (NCBI taxonomy): domain Eukaryota; kingdom Metazoa; phylum Chordata; class Actinopteri; order Syngnathiformes; family Syngnathidae; genus Nerophis; species Nerophis ophidion. The sequence continues at coordinate 4,017,901 of NC_084631.1, read as the reverse complement.
AAAGCAAAACCCATTTATCAACAACACCCAGGAACGCCGCTGGCTTCGCTGGGCCCGAGATCATCTAAGATGGACTGATGCAAAGTGGAAAAGTGTTCAGTGATCTGACGAGTCCACATTTCAAATTATATTTGGAAACTGTGGACGTGGTGTCCTCCAGAACAAAGAGGAAAATAACCATCCGGATTGTTATAAGCGCAAAGTTGAAAAGCTAGCATCTGTGATGGTATGGAGGTGTATTAGTGCCCAAGACATGGGTAACTTACACATCTGTGAAGGCACCATTAATGCTGAAAGGTACATACAGGTTTTGGAGCAACATATGTTGTCATCCAAGCAACGTTATCATGGACGCCCCTGCTTATTTCAGCAAGACAATGCCAAGCCACGTGTTACAACAGCGTGGTTTCGTAGTAAAAAAATGCGGGTACTTTCCTGGCCCGCCTGCAGTCCAGACCTGTCTCCCATGGAAAATGTGTGGCACATTATGAAGCGTAAAATACGACAGCGGAGACCCTGGACTGTTGAACGACTGAAGCTCTACATAAAACAAGAATGGGAAAGAATTCCACTTTCAAAGCTTCAACAATTATTTTCTTTAGATCCCAAACGTTTATTGAGTGTTGTTAAAAGAAAAGGTGATGTAACACAGTTGTGAACATGCCCTTTCCCAACTACTTTGGCACGTGTTGCAGCCATGAAATTCTAAGTTAATTATTTGCAAAAACAAAGTAAAGTTTATGAGTTTGAACATCAAATATGTTGTCTTTGTAGCATATTCAACTGAATATGGGTTGAAAAGGATTTGCAAATCATTGTATTCTGTTTATATTTACATCTAACACAATTTCCCAACTCATATGGAAACGGGGTTTGTAAAAGCCTTCTTTCTATAAGTGATATAATGACGTCAATACATGCTATACGCGTCTATATTACCTATGTCAGCCTACTATCGAAATGACCGTGTCGTTGACAGAAATGTTGAAATGTAATATTTATTCTACACATTTTTACAACATTGGAAAACATTAGTAAATTAGAGGCTACTCAGAAAAAGATAACTCCTGGAAGTTACTGGCTGTCTTCTTCGAATGGATCTATAACAACCTACGCAAGCCGGGTTACTTTTGCTGTGGTCTGGAACAACATGGCACACAAACAACTATCACGAATGCAAGCAATATTACATATCTCATTAGAAATGCAGATATAAATTACATACACAGAGGACATAAGTAAAGGAAATTAAATGAGCTCAAATATACCTACAGATGAGGCATAATGATCCAATATGTACATACAGCTAGCCTAAATAGCATGTTAGCACCGATTAGCTTGCAGTCATGCACTGACCAAATATGTGTGATTAGCACTCCAGCAGATCATCAAAGCTAATCTTTGTGCATTCACGCACAGCATAAAACGTTTGGTGGACAAATTGAGACAAAGGAGTGGCATAAAACACATCTTTCTGTGGCAGCGTCATAGCATGCTTACAGTTATTAGTGAAAATACCAAAATATAGGACACTGAAGTTTATACCTGCTAAATTAGCTAAAAAAAACTGCATATTGAAGTTAGTATCCTTAAATGCTAACTGACGTGTGTCAAGTACCAAAATGTATTACTCTGAAGTGTGTACCTAAAGTTGTGTTTAAAATGCTAGCCTGCTAAAGTACCAAAATACGACTGAGGTGTAAACCTACAAATTAACTAAAAAAAGAAAAAAAGCTAACATACTAACATTTGCATGCTAACTGATATCATTCTCCAAGGACAACACAAAAAGAAAGAAGCAGAAGTACTTTAGCACTTTCAGTACTGCTATGGACACTCACACTAATTGCTAGAATGTTAGCAAATTTGTCGTTTTCTGAAATGAGATGTTCTTATTTAAACGGGGATAGCAGGTCCATTCTATGTGTCATACTTGATCATTTCGCGATATTGCCATATTTTTGCTGAAAGGATTTAGTAGAGAACATCGATGATGAAGTTCGCAACTTTTGGTCGCTAATAAAAAAGCCTTGCCTGTGCCGGAAGTAGCAGACGATGTGCGCGTGACGTCACGGGTTGTGGAGCTCCTCACATCTGAACATTGTTTACAATCATGGCCACCAGCAGCGAGAGCGATTCGGACCGAGAAAGCAAGCATTAATTTGAGCGAGGATGAAAGATTTGTGAATGAGGATAGTGAGAGTGAGGGGGGGAGCGATTCAGGTGTTATTAAACACATTTACTAGGATAATTCCGGAAAATCCCTTATCTGCTTATTGTGTTACTAGTGTTGTAGTGAGATTATACTGTCGTACCTGAAAGTCGGAGGGGTGTGGTCACGGGTGGAGTGTCTCTGAGGGAAGCCACGGAGGAGGCAAGAGAGTCGCAGCTGCCTCTTTGACATGTCTACAGTAAGAGCCGACTTATTACCACAATTTTCTCACCAAAACCTGTCGGTTGAACCATGTTCACTTGACCGCTCTGTTCCATAGTAAAGCTTCACCTTCGGGAATGTAAACAAGGCAACACCGGCTGTGTTTGTGTGGCTAAAGGCGGCCGCAATACACCGCTTCCCACCTACATCTTTCTTCTTTGACGTCTCCATTATTAATTGAACAAGTTGCAAAAGAGTCAGCAACACAGAGTCCAGAATACTGTGTAATTATGCGATTAAAGCAGACTACTTATAGCTGGGATCAGGCTGGAACAAAATGTCTGCTACAATCCGAAACGTCACGCACAAGCATCATCATACAGACGTTTTCAACAGGATACTTTGCGCGAAATTTAAAATTGCAATTTAGTAAACTAAAAAGGCCGTATTGGCATGTGTTGCAATGTTAATATTTCATCATTGATATAAAAATATTAGGGATGTAACGGTACGTGTATTTGTATCGAACCGTTTCGGTATGGGGGTTTCGGTTCGGCACGCGGGCGTACCGGACAAGTTCGGAAGCAGAAGTCTTCACAAGCTGCTCTGCTTTCTGCCTCTGTCTCTGCCTCATTGTCCCGCCCACACAACCATCTGATTGGTTACATACAAAGCCAATCAGCAGGGCGTATTCAGACTTCAGAGCGATGTAGTCAATCCTTCAGCATCGAGCAGAGATATTTGTTTAGCAGGGGAGGAGCGGACTCTACCCAAATTATACTAAACACTTCCCAGCTATTACAAACATCACTATGAGCCCGTTGACCTTCTAGAAACTTAAACTGCAGCTCAGCTCGCTCACAGTATAGGCTTGAGATGAAGGCTAATTAGCTTTTAGCGTAAAGTTAGCTCATTTTGCTGTGTGTGTGTGTGTGTGTGTGTGTGTGGTAGGGGCAGCAAAGCCCTGTCTGTCTGTTATTTCATTGAATTCTATTGTGTTTAGGGATGAATAGTCTCACCTATTGCAATTGTACTATTTTTCAGCTATAGTTACATGAATCATTAGTAGGGATGCACCGAAATGAAAATTTGTGGCCGAAGCCGGATAAAACTTAAACGCTTGGCCGAAGGCCGAATACCGAATAATGAATGCAGTTTTTCACAATTTTTTTTATATTGCATAAATAGCCTAGAATAAATATTTAGATATGTTTTTCAAATAAAGTAATTTTTTATTGAATATTGACATTTTTTTGATATTCCAGTAGCCTTTGCTTTTCAAAAAAAGCACAAAGTTTTTCATTTATATTAGGCCTTCAAACAAAACATGCATTCCAAAAAAATAAAATAAAGTGTATTAAAGTGGATAAACCCACAACAAATGAATTATTGTCCTTTTGGCAAAAGTCTACTTAGCCACAGTAGATATGCTAATAATGTCAACAGAAGGCTCAAGTAAATCTCAATAAGTGTGTGCTTGTAACCTCATACACTTATACAGGTAGCCTACACAACAGGCTAATAATGTAAACAGAGGCCCCACTAAATCTCAATAAGTGTGTGCTTGTAACCTCATACACTTATACAGGTACACAACATATCCCAACGTTGGTTGATTGCGTCACCGCGTCAAAAAATTACGTCACACGCCACTATTCGGCCTTGTTTTTAACTCATTCCACCGAAGGCCGAATGTGGCTTTTTCTGCCATATTCGGCCGAATATATTCGGTTACCGATTAATCGGTGCATCCCTACTCATTAGTAATGCAGCAGCCTAGTTTTGAATAGCAGGGTCCCTGCTATCACATTAGATTAGATTAGATTAGATAGTACTTTATTCATTCCGTCAGGAGAGTTCCTTCAGGAAAATTTAAATTTTCAGCACAATCCCATTCAAGATCAGACAAACATTACAGGGAGACAGAACAGGATCGCTGACGGGTCTGCCGGCTTCCAGCGCCCCTTACAAAAAAAGATGAGATACAGGTAAACATGGGGGCGGGGGGAAAAATAGAAGATTAAAATGAAATAAAAATAAAAAATAAAAAAAATCGGTCTTAGCCTGGGCCTTGGAGAGGGGGTGCAGACTGAGGCCAGGGGGGAAAAAAAAACAAAAAAACAAAAAAAACCAAACAAACAAAAAACAACAACTCATAGCCATAGTACACAGCCCTCTTCCATGTGTGTAAGAGGGAAACATCAAACATCAAAGAACACAGAGGACATTAAAGACATTAAAGCAGCAGATACAAGCAGACACTTCTACATACCGCTATGAATAAAAAGTAAAAGAAACACACTGTGGTTGACAAAAATATAACATTTACATAATAAAAGTCAACTACAGGCTTCCCAAATGCTGTAATAAATTAAGTATGATGAGTTGCACTTTTTATATGTAGAAGAAAGGTTTTGTCATTTTATTTAATCAAAGCAAATTACTTGAGGCAGTTTAAGTGAAGTGAAGTGAATTATATTTATATAGCGCTTTTTCTCTATCAATCAAACAATCAATGTTTACTTATATAGCCCTAAATCACTAGTGTCTAAAAGGGCTGCACAAACCACTACGACATCCTAGTGACTCAAAGCGCTTTACATAGTGAAACCCAATATCTAAGTTACATTCAAACCAATGTGGATTAACGTGGGCAGAATTATTAAAGTGTTCCCAATGTTAAAAAAATAAAGCCATCGTTTACAAATTTGGTAAATAAATAACCCAAAAAATGTATATATTGTTGTTTTCTTACTGTACCGAAAATGAACCGAACCGTGACCTCTAAACCGAGGTACGTACCAAACCAAAATTTTTGTGTACCGTTACACCCCTACCGTATTGGCATATATATCATCATTGATATATAAACTATCAGACTGCGTGGTCGCTAGTAGTGGCTTTCAGTAGGCCTTTAAGACGATCATTTAATTATGTTTACTTCGACTTTTTCCCACCGCAGGTCGATTCTTGAACGACGACGGCACCGGCGTGACGGCGCCGCCGTGCAGTTACCTGCCCTTTGGAGCCGGGGTCAGGGTGTGTCTCGGGGAGGCCTTGGCCAAGATGGAACTCTTCCTCTTCCTGTCCTGGATTCTGCAGTGCTTCACGCTTTCCACCCCGCCAGGTCAACCCCCGCCGCTGTTGGAGGGCAAGTTTGGCGTGGTGCTGCAGCCCGCCAAGTACAAGGTGACGGCCGCGCCCAGACCGAGCTGGAAGGCAAAGCGTCGGGCTTGCTAACTTTGCGACATCTTTTTTTTACAAAACCGTGTCTAAGTCAGGGTCTCTGACAATTTTTCATGGGAGAGTTACTTTTACAAACCCGATAATCTTGTTTCGTCAGATCATGAACATAATGGCATAGCTCGGTTGGTAGAGCGGCCGTGCCAGCAACTTGAGGGTTGCAGGTTCGATTCCCGCTTCCGCCATCCTAGTCACTGCCGTTGTGTCCTTGGGCAAGACACTTTACCCACCTGCTCCCAGTGCCACCCACACTGGTTTAAATGGAACTTAGATATTGGGTTTAACTATGTAAAGCGCTTTGAGTCACTAGAGAAAAGCGCTATATAAATATAATTCACTTCACAATCCACAAATCACACTTTGCATGTAAACTACTTTGTTTATCCACCTCAGGGGCGCCCAAACTTCTTCCACTGAAAACCACACGCTGACAAAACATTTTGGTAGTCTTCAAAACAAGTCCGAGATATATATATATATATATATATATATATATATATATATATATATATATATATATATATATATATATATATATATATATATATATATATATAGTGTGCTAATTAATTTAAAAGCTCTTCTCACTCCTGCGCTTACCAAAGGCATGCGGTAAAAGTAAGCATGCGCTAATTATTTTAAAACCTCTTGTCACTTCGGCACTTACCAAAGGCCTGCAGTAAAAAAAATATTGTGATGCAAGCTTGGACCTTAAATCTTACTGAATAGCTCTTAATCTTCTTCCCTTTATGCGATTTCAAATTACCGGTATTGAAATCAGCCTCCTCCGTTTTAAAAATGATGACAGGGGAAGTGTCACTCGTGACGTCACGAGTTTGACCAGCCGGTAATACTGAGCATGCGCTAATTATTTTGTGAAACGAGTTTGACCCGGCAGTAATTCAAGGCAGGCGCATACTATATACCCTGCGGCAATTCAAAGAAATACGGTATATATATATATATATATATATATATATATATATATATATATTTTAAAACTACAAATGCAATTTCGGTAGAATTTTGTGTGGCTGCTGGAGATCCAAAGCCACATTGAAATGCGAACAGCTGCCATATAGCGTCCAAAGAAAAGATATGAGCAAAATAAGCTAAAAGTTAGCATGCTAACTTTACAATGCTAACCTTAGCATTAGTGAAATACTAAAATACAGGACACCGATGTATACAACTGCTAAATTAGATAAATAAATCAAGCATGTTAATCTTAGAACACTAAAATGCTAACTAACATGCATCAAGAAACAAAATATATTGTGCGATTTCGGTATAAATCTGAAGAGCCAAAGCCGAACTGAAATGCTAACAGTTAGCACGCTGGATATATAGCGTCCAAAAAAAGATATGAGCAAAATAAGCTAAAAGCTATCATGCAAACAGTACAACGCTAACCTTAACATTAGTGAAATACCAAAATATAGGACGCTGATTTGTATAACTGCTAAATTAGCTAAATTAATCAAGCATCTTAATGTTAGCATTCTAATATGCATGAAGTAGCAAAATATATTACTCTGAAGTATGCAATTTAGGTAGAAATTTGAAGAGCCAAAGCCGAACTGAAATGCTAACAGTTAGCACGCTGGATATATAGCATCCAAAAAAAGATATGAGCAAAATAAGCTGAAAGTTAGCATGCTAGCAGTAAAATGCTAACCTTGGCATTAGTGAAATACTAAAATACAGGACATCGGTGTGTACAACTGCTAAGTTAGCTAAATAAATCAAGCGTGTTAATCTTAGCACACTAATATGCGTCAAGAAACAAAATATATTACTCTGAAGTGTGCAATTTTGGTACAAATTTGAAGAGCCAAAGCCGAACTGAAATGCTGAGTTAGCACCCAGGCCGTATAGCGTCCAATTAAAGATATGAGCAAAATAAGCTAAAAGCTAGCATGCTAACAGTACAACGCTAACCTTAACATTAGTGAAATACCAAAATATAGGACGCTGATTTGTATAACTGCTAAATTAGCTAAATTAATCAAGCATGTTAATGTTAGCATTCTAATATGCATGAAGTAGCAAAATATATTACTCTGAAGTGTGCAATTTAGGTAGAAATTTGAAGAGCCAAAGCTGAACTGAAATGCTAAGTTAGCACGCTGGATATACAGCATCCAAAAAAAGATATGAGCAAAATAAGCTAAAAGCTATCATGCAAACAGTACAACGCTAACCTTAACATTAGTGAAATACCAAAATATAGGACGCTGATTTGTATAACTGCTAAATTAGCTAAATTAATCAAGCATCTTAATGTTAGCATTCTAATATGCATGAAGTAGCAAAATATATTACTCTGAAGTATGCAATTTAGGTAGAAATTTGAAGAGCCAAAGCCGAACTGAAATGCTAACAGTTAGCACGCTGGATATATAGCATCCAAAAAAAGATATGAGCAAAATAAGCTGAAAGTTAGCATGCTAGCAGTAAAATGCTAACCTTGGCATTAGTGAAATACTAAAATACAGGACATCGGTGTGTACAACTGCTAAGTTAGCTAAATAAATCAAGCGTGTTAATCTTAGCACACTAATATGCGTCAAGAAACAAAATATATTACTCTGAAGTGTGCAATTTTGGTACAAATTTGAAGAGCCAAAGCCGAACTGAAATGCTGAGTTAGCACCCAGGCCGTATAGCGTCCAATTAAAGATATGAGCAAAATAAGCTAAAAGCTAGCATGCTAACAGTACAACGCTAACCTTAACATTAGTGAAATACCAAAATATAGGACGCTGATTTGTATAACTGCTAAATTAGCTAAATTAATCAAGCATGTTAATGTTAGCATTCTAATATGCATGAAGTAGCAAAATATATTACTCTGAAGTGTGCAATTTAGGTAGAAATTTGAAGAGCCAAAGCTGAACTGAAATGCTAAGTTAGCACGCTGGATATACAGCATCCAAAAAAAGATATGAGCAAAATAAGCTGAAAGTTAGCATGCTAACAGTACAAGGCTAACCTTAGCATTAGTGAAATACCAAAATATAGGACACTGATGTGAATAACTGCTAAATTAGCTTTAAAAAAATCAAGCATGTTAATTTTAATATTCTAAAATGCTAACTAATATGCGTCAAGAAACAAAATATATTACTCTGAAATGTGCAATTTCGGTACAAATTTGAAGAGCCAAAGCCGAACTGAAATGCTGAGTTAGCACGCAGGCCGTATAGCGTCCAAAAAAAAGATACGAGCAAAATAAGCTAAAAGCTATCATGCAAACAGTACAACGCTAACCTTAACATTAGTGAAATACCAAAATATAGGACGCTGATTTGTATAACTGCTAAATTAGCTAAATTAATCAAGCATGTTAATGTTAGCATTCTAATATGTATGAAGTAGCAAAATATATTACTCTGAAGTGTGCAATTTAGGTAGAAATTTGAAGAGCCAAAGCCGAACTGAAATGCTAACAGTTAGCACGCTGGATATATAGCATCCAAAAAAAGATATGAGCAAAATAAGCTAAAAGTTAGCATGCTAACAGTACAATGCTAACCCTAGCATTAGTGGAATACTAAAATACAGGACACCGATGTGTACAACTGCTGAGTTAGCTAAATAAATCAAGCATGTTAATCTGAGCACACTAAAATGCTAACTAATTTGCGTCAAGAAACAAAATATATTACTCTGAAGAGTGCGATTTCGGTACAAATTTGAAGAGCCAAAGCCGAACTGAAATGCTGAGTTAGCACGCAGGCCGTATAGCGTCCCAAAAAAAGATATGAGCAAAATAAGCTAAAAGCTAGCATGCTAACAGTACAACGCTAACCTTAACATTAGTGAAATACCAAAATATAGGACACTGATTTGTATAACTGCTAAATTAGCTAAATTAATCAAGCATCTTAATGTTAGCATTCTAATATGCATGAAGTAGCAAAATATATTACTCTGAAGTATGCAATTTAGGTAGAAATTTGAAGAGCCAAAGCCGAACTGAAATGCTAACAGTTAGCACGCTGGATATATAGCATCCAAAAAAAGATATGAGCAAAATAAGCTAAAAGTTAGCATGCTAACAGTACAAAGCTAACCTTACCATTAGTGAAATACCAAAATATAGGACACTGATGTGGATAACTGCTAAATTAGCTTTAAAAAAATCGAGCATGTTAATTTTAATATTCTAAAATGCTAACTAATATGCGTCAAGAAACAAAATATATTACTCTAAAGTGTGCAATTCCGGTACAAATTTGAAGAGCCAAAGCCGAACTGAAATGCTGAGTTAGCACGCAGGCCGTATAGCGTCCAAAAAAAGATATGAGCAAAATAAGCTAAAAGCTAGCATGCTAACAGTACAACACTAACCTTAACATTAGTGAAATACCAAAATATAGGACACTGATTTGTATAACTGCTAAATTAGCTAAATTAATCAAGCATGTTAATGTTAGCATTCTAATATGTATGAAGTAGCAAAATATACTACTCTGAAGTGTGCAATTTAGGTAAAAATTTGAAGAGCCAAAGCTGAACTGAAATGCTAACAGTTAGCACGCTGGATATATAGCGTCCAAAAAAAGATATGAGCAAAATATGCTAAAAGTTATCATGCTAACAGTACAAGGGTAACCTTAGCATTAGTGAAATACCCAAATATGGACACTGATGTGTATAACTGATAAATTAGCTTTAAAAAAAATTGAGCATGTTGATTTTAATATTCTAAAATGTTAACTAATATGCATCAAGTAACAAAATATATTACTCTGAAATGTGCAATTTTGGTGGAAATTTGAAGAGCCAAAGCTGAACTAAAATGCTAACAGTTAGCACGCTGAACATATACCGCCCTAAAAAAGATATGAGCAAAATAAACTAAAACCAAGCATGTTAATAGTACAACGCTAACCTTAACATTGGCGAAATACCAAAATATAGGAAACTGATGTGTATAACTGATAAATTAGCTTTAAAAAAATCGAGCATGTTGATTTTAATATTCTAAAATGCTAACTAATAGGCATCGAGTAACAAAATATATTACTCTGAAATGTGCAATTTTGGTAGAAATTTGAAGAGCCAAAGCTGAACTAAAATGCTAACAGTTAGCATACTGGACATATCGCGTCCAAAAAAAAAGATAGGAGCAAAATAAACTAAAAGCAAGCATGCTAACAGTACAACGCTAACCTTAACATAGGCGAAATACCACAATATAGGACACTGATGTGTATAACTGATAAATTAGCTTTAAAAAAAATTGAGCATGTTGATTTTAATATTCTAAAATGTTAACTAATATGCATCAAGTAACAAAATATATTACTCTGAAATGTGCAATTTTGGTGGAAATTTGAAGAGCCAAAGCCGAACTGAAATGCTAACAGTTAGCACGCTGCATATATAGCGTCCAAAAAAAGATGAGCAAAATAAGCTAAAAGTTAGCATGCTAACAGTACAACGCAAACCTTAACATTGGCGAAATACCAAAATATAGGACACTGATGTGGAAAACTGCTAAATTAGCTTTAAAAAAAAATTGAGCATGTTCATTTTAATATTCTAAAATGCTAACTAATGTGCATCGAATAACAAAATATATTACACTGAAATGTGCAATTTGGTGGAAATTTGAAGAGCCAAAGCCGAACTGAAATGCTAACAGTTAGCACGCTGAACATATAGCGTCCAAAAAAAGATATGAGCAAAATAAACTAAAAGCAAGTATGCTAACAGTACAACGCTAACCTTAACATAGGCGAAATACCAAAATATAGGAAACTGATGTGTACAACTGCTAAATTAGCTTTAAAAAAATTTGAGCATGTTGATTTTAATATTCTAAAATGTTAACTTATATGCATCAAGTAACAAAATATATTACTCTGAAATGTGCAATTTTGGTGGAAATTTGAAGAGCCAAAGCCGAACTGAAATGCTAACAGTTAGCACGCTGGATATATAGCGTCCAAAAAAAGATGGGCAAAATAAGCTGAAAGTTAGCATGCTAACAGTACAACGCAAACCTTAACATAGGCGAAATACCAAAATATAATACAAATAGGACACTGATGTGTATAACTGCTAAATTAGCTAAATAAATCAAGCATGTTAATGTTAGCAATCTAAAATGCGTCAAGTAACAAAATATATTAACTTGAAAGTGTTTACCTTTTTGGTCCACACTTTCGGTCTGAATTTAGCATTGGGGGCGTGTCATCAACTGAGAGGGCGTGGCATCATGACAGAGCTTAAAGACTAAGGGGCGTCGCCTACCACGTTGCCTTCAAGGAACGTAAAAAAAATAATTTTATATTTGAGTACGAAAAATAAATGTCAGAAAAAATATATTTGAATGTAACAACAATATTTGAATATAGAAAGAAAGATTTAAAAGTGAAAAAATACTGAAATCTGACTTATAAAATTAGCCAGAAAAAGCAAACATGCTCACGTTAGCATGCTATCCGATATTCTTCAAGTAATAAATGTGTACAACCACAAAATTGACAAAAAAGCTAGCATGCTAACAATGGTGCCACAGCCCGATAAAGAATTAGCTACAGGCCGCACTTTGGACACCCCTGATCTACAGATCTTATTTCTTTATAGATTTATTTCTGCTGTATTTCATATTGTGAAGTGAAAACATGAATACTGTGATATGATGCTTACTGTGACATGTTTTATGTTGAAAATCAGACAAACGTGTTTGCATTTCTCGCATGAAAGTATGAAATATTCTGTGGTCAAGAGTTAAAAATAAACTTTGAAATATCAAGTTTCTTTTTTTGATTGATTGATTGATTGATACTTTTATTAGTAGATTGCACAGTACAGTACATATTCCGTACAAATGACCACTAAATGGTAACACCCCAATAAGTTTTTCAACTTGTTTAAGTCGGGGTCCACGTAAATCAATTCATCGATGTTGAAATGTTTTTATAAAATAAAAATAATGTAGATTTTTTTCATTTTATTTTTACAATGTAATTATGACTGATTCTGGTAATTATTTTTTAACTTACATTTTTTGCTTTCACATGTTTCGATTTTCGAGCTTCCATTTTTTTTTTAGGTTCAAATCTTATTTTTGCCAATTTGTATTTTTAGTGCAGGTTTCTTTTTCTGAACCTAAGGTTTTTTTTTTTATCAGATTCAAACCTTCGGTCTGAATTTAGCATAGGGGTGCCATCAACAGAGGGAGATATATATATATATATATATATATATATATATATATATATATATATATATATATATATATATATATATATATCCATCCATTTTCTACCGCTTATTCCCTTTTGGGGTTGCGGGGGGCGCTGGCGCCTATCTCAGCTACAATCGGGCGGAAGGCGGGGTACACCCTGGACAAGTCGCCACCTCATCGCAGGGCCAACACAGATAGACAGACAACATTCACACACTAGGGACCATTTAGTGTTGCCAATCAACCTATCCCCAGGTGCATGTCTTTGGAAGTGGGAGGAAGCCGGAGTACCCGGAGGGAACCCACGCATTCACGGGGAGAACATGCAAACTGCACACAGAAAGATCCCGAGCCTGGATTTGAACCCAGGACTGCAGGAACTTCGTATTGTGAGGCAGAGGCACTAACCACTCTTCCACCTTCACGTGAAGCCCTATATATATATATATATATATATATATATACACACACACACACACACATATATGCAAACCCCGTTTCCATATGAGTTGGGAAATTGTGTTAGATGTAAATATAAACAGAATACAATGATTTGCAAATCCTTTTCAACCCATATTCAGTTGAATATGCTACAAAGACAACATATTTGATGTTCAAACTGATAAACTTCTTTTTTTTTGCAAATAATAATTAAGTTTAGAATTTGATGCCAGCCACACGTGACAAAGAAGTTGGGAAAGGTGGCAATAAATACTGATAAAGTTGGGGAATGCTCATCAAACACTTATTTGGAACATCCCACAGGTGTGCAGGCTAATTGGGAACAGGTGGGTGCCATGATTGGGTATAAAAACAGTTCCCAAAAAATGCCCAGTCTTTCACAAGAAAGGATGGGGCGAGGTACACCCCTTTGTCCACAACTGTGTGAGCAAATAGTCAAACAGTTTAAGAACAACGTTTCTCAAAGTGCAATTGCAAGAAATTTAGGGATTTCAACATCTACGCTCCATAATATCATCAAAAGGTTCAGAGAATCTGAAGAGATTACTCCACGTAAGCGGCATGGCCGGAAACCAACATTGAATGACCGTGACCTTCGATCCCTTAGACGGCACTGTATCAAAAACCGACCTCAATCTCCAAAGGATATCACCACATGGGCTCAGGAACACTTCAGAAAACCACTGTCACTAAATAGAGTTCGTCGCTACATCTGTAAGTGCAAGTTAAAGCTCTACTATGCAAACCAAAAGCCATTTATCAACAACATCCACAAACGCCGCCGGCTTCTCTGGGCCTGAGATCATCTAAGATGGACTGATGCAAAGTGGAAAAGTGTTCTGTGGTCTGACGAGTCCACATTTCAAATTGTTTTTGGAAATAGTCGACAATGTGTCATCCGGACCAAAGGTGAAGCGAACCATCCAGACTAAAGCCAGCATCTGTGATGGTATGGGGGTGCATTAGTGCCCAAGGCATGGGTAACTTACACATCTGTGAAGGCACCATTAATGCTGAAAGGTACATACAGGTTTTGGAACAACATATGCTGCCATCTAAGCGCCTTCTTTTTCATGGACGCCTCTGCTTATTTCAGCAAGACAATGCCAAGCCACATTCAGCACGTGTTATAACAGCGTGGCTTCATATAAAAAGAGTGCGGGTACTTTCCTGGCCCGCCTGCAGTCCAGACCTGTCTCTCATCGAAAACGTGTGGCGCATTATGAAGCGTAAAATACGACAGCGGAGACCCCGGACTGTTGAACGACTGAAGCTCTACATAAAACAAGAATGGGAAAGAATTCCACTTTCAAAGCTTCAACAATTAGTTTCCTCAGTTCCCAAACGTTTATTGAGTGTTGTTAAAAGAAAAGGTGATGTAACACAGTGGTGAACATGCCCTTTCCCAACTACTTTTGGCACGTGTTGCAGCCATGAAATTCTAAGTTAATTATTTGCAAAGAAAAATAAAGTTTATGAGTTTGAACATCAAATATGTTGTCTTTGTAGCATATTCAACTGAATATGGGTTGAAAAGGATTTGCAAATCATTGTATTCTGCTTATATTTACATCTAACACCATTTCCCAACTCATATGGAAACAAGGTTTGTATGTAAATATGATGTAATGAAAGGAATTTCTGATGCTGGATGTGAATTAAAAAAAAAATTAAAAAAAGAAAAATAAATGTTTGAAAATTAAAAAAATATATATATTTGAATGTAAAAAATTTTTAATATGGGTTAAAAAAATATGAAAATTTCAAAAATCAATATGTATAAAAGTGATAAAGGAAAATCAAGAATTTATTCAAAAATAATTGCTAAAGTGTATCATAATTAAATTCTAACAGAATCAATTTTGTGGGATTATTTTGAAATAAGCTCGTCAAAATGATTTTTTTTTTTGTTTAAAAAGCTTTCTTATTTTTAAGTAAAAAAAACTTTGGGCCCTAATTTAGC
This sequence comes from Nerophis ophidion, assembly GCF_033978795.1. Taxonomy (NCBI): domain Eukaryota; kingdom Metazoa; phylum Chordata; class Actinopteri; order Syngnathiformes; family Syngnathidae; genus Nerophis; species Nerophis ophidion. The sequence goes on along the minus strand of NC_084631.1, from coordinate 4,002,652 downwards.
AGCTTATCACACACAGACAACATTCACACACATCTGCGATGAGGTGGCGACTTGTCCAGGGTCTACAACGCCTTCCGCCTGATTCTAGCTGAGATAGGCACCAGCAACCCCAAAAAGGGAATATGCGGTAGAAAATGGATGGATGGATGGATTCACACACATTGAAAATATAATGAAAAAACTGTTAATAAACCTTTGAAGTACATTTTCTAAGTATTTCATAGATCAGGAAAATTCATGTATGTCAGTAGCGGCACTCTGCCGCCCTCTTGTGGCTGAAACACGTCATGTCATGACAACGCCCTCTGCGTTACCTGGTGATGACGCCAACAGGTGGCAAAGCAAACATCAAACCAGCAGAACCTGCAAGAATGAACAGTTTGTTTGCCAGGTGAGTTTTTTTTTGTACGAATTTCAAAACATGAAATGGATGTTTTGAATAGTCCCGCTACTGGTGTGCGCTCCAAAGTGTTCAGGTGAAGCACCTGCAGCGAGGACTGAGACACGCTGAGGCGCAGATGGCCGACATGTGCCAGCTGCTGGCTTCTTACGCCAGACAGAGCGCCAAGCTGCGAGACCAGGCCGACATGCTGGTGGCCCGGCTTTTCGACTTCTCAGACTCGGAGGATGCCGAGATCCAGGTCGGCCTGAGAAGGCTCGCCCAAGACTTCGCCTTGGTGCAGGACTACAGGCACGCTCAGGTGGGGGGTTTGTTAAAAAATAAATAAAATAAAAAAATGATCCAGGTCGCCCGTAAGGACCAGATGAGTCGCCCGCTGGCCTGTTCTAAAAATAGCTCAAATAGCAGCACTTACCAGTGAGCTGCCTCAATTTTTTAATTTTATTTATTTACTAGCAAGCTGGTCTCGCTTTGCTCGACATTTTTAATTCCAAGAGAGACAAAACTCAAATAGAATTTGAAAATCCAAGAAAATATTTTAAAGACTTGGCCTTCACTTGTTTAAATTTTTTTTTTTTTCCTTTGCTTCTTATAACTTTCAGAAAGACAATTTTAGAGAAAAAAATACAACCTTAAAAATGATTTTAGGATTTTTAAACACATATACCTTTTTACCTTTTAAATTCGTTCCTCTCTTTTCCTGACAATTTAAATCAATGTTCAAGTAAATTATTTTTTTTAATTGTAAAGAATAATAAATACATTTTAATTTAATTCTTCATTTTAGCTTTTGTTTTTTCAACGAAGAATATTTGCAAAATATTTATTCAAACTTATTATGATTAAAATTCTAAAAAAATACTCTGGCGAATCCAGAAAATCTTTAGAATCAAATTTAAATCTTATTTCAAAGTCTTTTGTATTTTTTTGAACATTTTTGTTCTGGAAAATCTAGAATAAAATAATGATTTGTCTTTGTTAGAAATATAGCTTCGTCCAATTTGTTACATATTCTAACAAAATGCAGATTGGATTTTAACCTACTTAAAACATGTCATCAAAATTCTAAAATTAATCTTAATCAGGAAAAATTACTAATGATGTTCCATAAATTATTTTTTTAAATTTTTTCAAAAAGATTCGAATTAGCTAGTTTTTCTCTTCTTTTTTTCAGTTGAATTTTGAATTTTAAAGAGTCGAAATTGAAGATAAACTCTTTCAAAATTTAATTTTTATTTTTTTGCCTGTTTTCGCCTCTTTTACACTGTTCAATTAAGGTTTTTTTTCATCATTTATTCTCTACAAAAAAACTTCCGTAAAAGGAAAAAAAATGTACGACGGAATGACAGACAGAAATACTATAGATTTATTTATTAAAGGTAAATTGAGCAAATTGGCTATTTCTGGCAATTTATTTAAGTGTGTATCAAACTGGTAGCCCTTCACATTAATCAGTACTCAAGAAGTAGCTCTTGGTTTCAAAAAGGTTGCTGACCCCTGGGTTAAAGTGTCCACTGTGACTGGAAGGTCGTGAGTTCAAACCCCGGCCGAGTCATACCAAAAACTACAAAAATGGGAGCCATTACCTCCCTGCTTGGCACTCAGCATCAAGGGTTGGAATTGGGGGTTAAATCTCCAAAACTAATTTGTGAGCACGGCCACCGCTGCTGCTCACTGCTCCCCTCACCTCCCATGGGGGTAGAACAAGGGGATGGGTCAAATGCAGAGGGTAATTTCGCCACACCTAGTGTGTGTGTGTGTGTGTGTGTGTGTGTGTGTGTGTGAGACAATCATTGGTACTTTAACTTTAATCGACTGAAACCTTTGATTTGTGTTGCAGGTACAAAGACTGGAGACCCAAGTTGTTGCTCCTCTGAAAGCATATGGCGGCATCATCGCAAATACAAAGGTTAGTTGTGTGCCAGATGAGCTTGATCATGAATTTTTAGACACCAAATTTGAGGACATTTTTATACACTGAATTTAATTTAATGCAATTGTCAGCATAATTTGATGTAAAAAACAAAAACAAAAATTCAAACGCAAAAAACTTCAGTTACATCCATCCATCTATTTTCTACCGCTTGTCCCTTTTGGGGTCGCGGGGGTTGCTGGAGCCCCTCTCAGCTGCACTCGGGCGGAAGGCGGGGTAGACCCCGGACAAGTCGCCACCTCATCGCAGTTGTGGTTTAAAGTTGACATACACTTGTAAAGAACATAATGTCATGGCTGTCTCGAGTTTCCAATAATTTCTACAACCCTTACTTTTTTGTGATGGAGCAGGGGCGCTCACACTTTTTCTGCAGGCGAGCTACTTTTCAATTGACCAAGTCGAGGAGATCTACCTCATTCCTATTTATAATTTATATTTATTTATTTATGAAAGAGACATTTTTGTTAACAAGTTAATGGTGTTTAATGATAATACAAGCATGTTTAACACACATAGATTTCTTTCTTCTCATGAAGACAAGAATATAAGTTGGTGTATTACCTGATTCTGATGACTTGCATTGATTGGAATTATACAGTAATGATGATAACGTCCACATTTTCAAATGGAGGAAAAAAAAAAGTCCTCCTTTCTGTCCAATACCACATGAAAGTGGTTGGATTTGGCATCTCATTTGTCCAACTTGCATACTCCTTTTTAAACACTTTGTTATGAGAGTAGCATATGTGTGTGGCCCTTTAATGTCTGGCAGCAGGTGAGTGACGTCAGTGAGTGTGCGGGTGGGCAAGCAAGTGAGTGTGCGGTCGCTGAGGGCTGGGGAGAAATACATTGGCATCAAACTCCATAGCTCGTTAGCTTTCTGAGACTCTTATTTTGTTAGCACAGGCAGGATGAAACAGGTCTTTTATGGTGAAGACAGGAAGTGTGCAGTCGGTCTTTAGAGTTTTGACAGTAGGTACGGAGTCTCTAGAAATAAAATGTGTTTCTCTGCGTCCGCCCTGTTAGTGATTTTTTTCTTAAACATGAGCTCGCAGCAGCCAGCGTCATCTCACAAGATCCTCGGGTGCCGAGAATGTCAAACAACTGACGAAAGTGAAGTCTTGGTATGATTGATGATTGCTCATTTTTATGTCTATTTTTTAATGCCTGGCTTGAGATCGACTGACACACCCTCCGAGATCGACCAGTCGATCGCGATCGACGTAATGGGCACCCCTGTTCTAGAGTGATTGAAGCACATACTTGTTGGTCACCAAAAACATTCATGAAGTTTGGTTCTTTTTAAGAATTTATTATGGGTCTACTGAAAATGTGAGGGTCAAAAGTATACATACAGCAATGTTAATATTTGCTTACATGTCCTTGGCAAGTTTCACTGCAATAAGGTGCTTTTGGTAGCCATCCACAAGCTTCTGGTTGAAATTCTGACCACTCCTCCTGACAAAATTGGTGCAGTTCAGCTAAATGTATTGATTTTCTGACATGGACTTGTTTCTTCAGCATTGTCCACACGTTTAAGTCAGGACTTTGGGAAGGCCATTCTAAAACCTTCATTCTAGCCTGATTTAACCATTGATTTACCACTTTGACGTGTGTTTGGGGTCATTGTCCTGTTGGAACACACAACTGCGCCCAAGACCCAACCTGCGGGCTGATTTTAGCTTGTCCTGAAGAATTTGGAGGTAATCCTCCTTTTTCATTGTCCCATTTACTCTCTGTAAAGCACCAGTTCCATTGGCAGCAAAACAGGCCCAGAGCATAATACTACCACCACCATGCTTGGCGGTAGGTATAGTGTTCCTGGGATTAAAGGCCTCACCGTTTCTCCTCCAAACATATTGCTGGGTGTTGTGGCCAAACAGCTCAACTTTTGTTTCATCAGACCACAGAACTTTCCTCCAGAAGTTCTTATCTTTGTCCATGTGATGTCAGATCAAACTCCAGACATCCATGACATTATGTTCTTTACGAGTGTATGTATACTTTTGACCACGCTTATGTACACAAATTAACTTAAAGGGGAACATTATCAGCAGACCTATGTAAGCGTCAATATATACCTTGATGTTGCAGAAAAAAGACCATGTATTTTTTTAACAGATTTCCGATCTCTAAATGGGTGAATTTTGGCAAATTAAACGCCTTTCTTTTTATCGGTCTTTTAGCGATGACGTCAGAACGTGACGTCACCGAGGTAACACAACCGCCATTTTCATTTTCACATTACAAGCTCTGTTATTTTCCGTTTTTTTCGACTATTTTTTGGAACCTTGGAGACATCATGCCTGGTGGGTGTGTTGTCGGAGGGTGTAACAACACTAACAGGGAGGGATTCAAGTTGCACCACTGGCAAGAAATCTGCCGCCAGACCCCCATTGAATGTGCCAGAGTGTCTTCACATTTGACCGGCGATGCTAAGACAGACATGGCAGAGAGATGTATGGATAACCTGCAGATGCATTTGCAACCATTAAGTCAACGAAATCACAAAGGTGAGTTTTGTTGATGTTGTTGACTTATGTGCTAATCAGACATATTTGGTCGCGGCATGACTGCCACCTAATCGATGCTAAAATGCTATGCTAATCGATGCTAAAATGCTATTTACGCTAGATGTATGTAAATTTGAAACTAGATACCCACATTTAATGCGAAACAAACACTTACCAATCGACGGATTTAAGTTACTCCAGTGTCACAAGATGCGAAAGTCCTGATCGTTTGGTCCGCACATTTTACCGGCGATGCTAATAAGGCAGCCATGCTATGGGCCACTTCATTAGGTACACCCACGCTATGGCTGAATAGTGTCAATAGCTATTCGCTCAATAGCTTCAATTTCTTCTTCAATTTCGTTTTCGCTATCTGCCTCCATACTCCGACCATCTGTTTCAATACATGCGTAATCTGTTGAATCGCTTAAGCCGCTGAAATCCGAGTCTGAATCCGAGCTAATGTCGCTATATCTTGCTGTGGTAACCGCCATGTTGTTTGTATTGGCAGCACTGTATGACGTCACAGGGAAAATGGATCGTGGTTTCGAAGATAGCGAAAATAAGGCGCTTTAAAGATTTATTTAGGGATATTCCGGGACCAGTAAAATTTTGAAAAAAACTTAAAAAAATACAACAAGCCACTGGGAACTGATTTTTATTGTTTTTAACCCTTTTGAAATTGTGATAATGTTCCCCTTTAAAAAAAAAGTCTGAATCACGATTTTTTTTCAACCTGGTTCTAAATCGATTCATAATTTTATTTAAAATCTTTTTTTTTTTTTTTTAAACAATTCATTTTTTAAAGATGTTTCTAGGTCAGGGGTCGGGAACCTTTTTGGCTGAGAGAGCCATGAAAGCCAAATATTTGACTATGTATTTCCGTGAGAGCCATATAATATTTTTTAACACTGAATACAACTTGGGCGGCATAGCTCGGTGGGTAGAGCGGCCGTGCCAGCAACTTGAGGGTTGCAGGTTCAATCCCCGCTTCTGCCATCCTAGTCACTGCCCTTGTGTCCTTGGGCAAGACACTTTACCCACCTGCTCCCGGTGCCACCCACACTTTTTTAAATGTAACTTAGATATTGGGTTTCACTATGTAAAAACACTTAAGTCACTAGAGAAAAGTACTATATAAATATAATTCACTTCACTTCACAACTAAATGTGTGCATTTTTAAGTAAAACCAACATACATGTATAATAAGTATCTTCTTCTTTTTAATAACATTGTTATTCTGAAGCTAACCAATAATGAATAAAATAGTTCTTACCATTGATGCGACTTCTTGAACGGGTGCGGTAGAAAACTGATGGATGGATTAGAATGTATGAGAATGTTTTATATTTAACCAAAAATAAACAAAAGGAGAGTGCCGCTTAGTAAAGGCATTGAAGCAAAATTAAACTAAAACTGAACTAGCTGCAAAGTAAACAAAAACAGAATGCTGGACTTAAAGCGTGCAGAGCAGATGGCGTCCACAAAGTACACCCGTACATGGCAAGACAATCAACAATGTCCACACAAAGAAGGAGGGCGTCCGCACAACTTAAATAGTCTTGATTGTAAAAACAAAAGCAGGTGCGATGAATAGCATTCAAGGAAGACATGAAACTGCGACAGGAAAATACCAACAAAAGAGGAAAAGCCACCAAAAAAAGAGGCGTAAAACACACAGGAAAACACCAAAAAACTCCAAATAAGTCACGGCGTGATGTGACAGGTGGTGACAGTACACCTACAATGAAACAAAGACCTATTGTGAGAACAACTTTTTATCGTCAATAACGGCTACTGAGTTTCATTTTTTTATGTTTTCCGCTGGTGGAGCGCCTCAAAATTTTTTCAATGAAATAAAGGTGCCTTGGCTCAAAAAATGTTGAAAAACACTGACTTATCGTGTTAAGCAATGCCAGCTAAGATGTATCTGAGAGCCAGATGCAGTCATCAAAAGAGCCACATCTGGCTCTAGAGCCATAGGTTCCCTACCCCTGTTCTAGGTCATCTCTGTGCAACCAGAAGGAGATTTTTGAACCTGTAACCTCTTTTGAAAAAGTTTAGTTACAATTACTACACCAGATAATACATTGCGAGACTCGTGTGGAATCGAGAATAGATTCTTATTGGAATCTTCACTCCAGGAATCGGATCGAATCATTAGGTGCCCAAAGATTCACACCCCGAATACTGTCCTGCCCTTGGTATCGACAGCATCCATTTATGATGACTGTATAAATCAAGTAGTGTTGTCCCGATACCATCCATCCATCCATAGTCTTCGGCTTATCAGAGGTCGGGTCGCGAGGGCAGCAGCCTAAGCAGGGAAGCCCAGACTTCCCTCTCCCCAGCCACTTTGTCTAGCTCTTCCCGGGGGATCCCGAGGCGTTCCCAGGCCAGCCGGGAGACATAGTCTTCCCAACGTGTCCTGGGTCTTCCCCGTGGCCTCCTACCGGTTGGACATGCCCTAAACACCTCCCTAGGGAGGCGTTCGGGTGGCATCCTGACCAGATGCCCGAACCACCTCATCTGGCTCCTCTCGATGTGAAGGAGCAGCGGCTTTACTTTGAGTTCCTCCCGGATGGCAGAGCTTCTCACCCTATCTCTAAGGGAGAGACCCAAACTCATTTGGGCCGCTTGTACCCGTGATCTTATCCTTTCGGTCATGACCCAAAGCTCATGACCATAGGTGAGGATGGGAACGTAGATCGACCGGTAAATTGAGAGCTTTGCCTTTCGGCTCAGCTCCTTCTTCACCACAACGGATCGGTACAACGTCCGCATTACTGAAGACGCCGCACCGATCCGCCTGTCGATCTCACGATCCACTCTTCCCCCACTCGTGAACAAGACTCCTAAGTACTTGAACTCCTCCACTTGGGGCAGGGTCTCCTCCCCAACCCGGAGATGGCACTCCACCCTTTTCCGGGCAAGAACCATGGACTCGGACTTGGAGGTGCTGATTCTCATTCCGGTCGCTTCACACTCGGCTGCGAACCGATCCAGTGAGAGCTGAAGATCCCGGCCAGATGAAGCCATCAGGACCACATCATCTGCAAAAAGCAGAGACCTAATCCCGCGGCCACCAAACCGGAACCCCTCAACACCTTGACTGCGCCTAGAAATTCTGTCCATAAAAGTTATGAACAGAATGGGTGACAAAGGACAGCCTTGGCGGAGTCCAACCCTCATTGGAAATGTGTTCGACTTACTGCCAGCAATGCGGACCAAGTTCTGACACTGATCATACAGGGAGTGGACCGCCACAATAAGACAGTCCGATACCCCATACTCTCTGAGCACTCCCCACAGGACTTCCCGAGGGACATGGTTACAAAGCACATGTAGACTGGTTGGGCAAACTCCCATGCACCCTCAAGAACCCTGCCGAGAGTATAGAGCTGGTCCACAGTTCCACGACCAGGACGAAAACCACACTGTTCCTCCTGAATCCGAGGTTCGACTATCCGGCGTAGCCTCCTCTCCAGTACACCTGAATAAACCTTACCGGGAAGGCTGAGGAGTGTGATCCCACCATAGTTGGAACACACCCTCCGGTCCCCCTTCTTAAAGAGAGGAACCACCACCCCGGTCTGCCAATCCAGAGGTACCGCCCCCGATGTCCACGCGATGCTGCAGAGTCTTGTCAACCAAGACAGCCCCGATACCAATATTTATTATTATTTTGATACTTTTCAATATTTTTCTAATTAAGATGGGATCACAAAAAATTGCATCACTGTCTTTATTCTAACAAAAAATCTTAGGGAACAATAAACACATGTTTCTTATTGCAAGTTTGTCCTTCAATAAAATAGTGAACGTACGAGACAACTTGTCTTTTAGTAGTAAGTAAACAAACAAAGTGTCCCAATTTAACTGCTGACATATGCAGTAAGATATTGTCATTTTTCATTCTATTATTTGTCAAAACTATTAAAGGACAAGCGGTAGAAAATGAATTATTAATCAACTTGTTCATTTACTGTTAATATCTGCTTATTTTCTCTTTTAACATGTTCTATCTACACTTCTGTTAAAATGCAAAAATCACTTATTCTTCTGTTGTTTGATACTTTACATTAGTTTTAAAAGATACCACAAATGTGGATATCAATCCGATACCAAGTAGTTACAGGATCATACATTGGTCATATTCACAGTCCTCAAGCTTTATAAACATACATTTTTTAAAAACGAAAGATGTTGTGATGCCAAAAAACTTCGACAAAATCATTGGAGTATCGACTACATATACTACTGTACTTGGTATCATTACAGTGGATGTCAAGTGTAGATCCACCAATGGTGTTTGTTTACATTGTGACGCCGGTGAGCTACGGTGTGTAGTGCAGCATGTTTAGCTATTCCTCGTCCTGCGGTGATAATGGTACTTGCAAGAAACTTACTTTGTCGCCATGGTGGCGAGGATTAGTGATTTACAAGAACTTTAGCCACAAGCTAGTTGTCCATGTCTTAAAGCAGTGTTTTTCAACCACACCAGTGTGCCGTGGGAGATTGTGTAATTTCCCCTATTTGTGTTAAAAATATTTTTTTGCACACCAGTAATTATAGTCTGCAAATGATGTGTTGTTGTTGAGTGTAGGTGCTGTCTATAGTTCGGCAGAGTAACCGTGTAATACTCTTCCATATCAGTAGGTGGCAGCCGGTAGCTATTTGCTTTGTAGATGTGGGAAACAGCGGGAGGCAGTGTGCAGGTAAAAAGGTGTCTAATGTTTGAACCAAAAATAAACAAAAGGTGAGTGCACCAAAGGAAAGGCATTAAAGCTTAGGGAAGTCTAAGGAGAACAAAACTATAAATGAACTGGCTACAAAGTAAACAAAAACAGAATGCTGGACGACAGCAAAGACTTACTGTGAAGCAAAGACAATGTCATCCGAACATGACATGACAACAATGGCCCCACAAAAAAAGGATTATAACAACTGAAATATTCTTGATTTCGGAAACAAACTAGATGCGGGAAATATCGCTCAAAGGAAGACATGAAACGGCTACAGAAAAATACCAAAATAAGAGAAAAAGCCATCAAAATAGGAGCGCGAGACAAGAACTAAAACACTACAAACAGGAAAACAGCAAAAAATCCAAATAAGTCAGAGCGTGATGTGACAGGTGGTGACAGTACACCTACTTTGAGACAAGAGCTATAGTCATGCATGCTTGAATATGGTTTAAAGTCATACCCGACAACGACTTTTTACCGTCAACAAAGTTTTGTTTTTTGAATAATTTCTGCTGGCAGTATGCATCTGCATTTTTTCAACGCAAAAAATGTACCTTGGCTCAAAAAAGGTTGAAAAACACTGTCTTAAAGGGGAACATTATCACAATTTCAAAAGGGTTAAAAACAATAAAAATCAGTTCCAAGTGGCTTGTTGTATTTTTTGAAGTTTTTTTCAAAATTTTACTGGTCTCGGAATATCCCTAAATAAAGCTTTAAAGTGCCTTATTTTCGTCTCTCTGCGAAGACACTGGCCATTTCCCTGTGACGTCACACAGTGCTGCCAATGTAATCAAACAATGGCAGATACCACAGCAAGATATAGCGACTTAAGCGATTCAACAGATTACGCATGTATTGAAACAGATGGTTGGAGTATGAAAATATTGAAGAAGAAACTGAAGCTATTGAGCGAATAGCTATTGACGCTATTCATAGCCATAGCATGGCCGAATAGCTGCGTTAGCATCGCCGGTAAAATGTGCGGACCAAACGATCAGGACTTTCGCATCTTGTGACACTGGAGCAACTTAAATCCGTCGATTGGTAAGTGTTTGTTTCGCATTAAAAGTGGGTGGAAGGAAACGTAATATAGTTGCAAATGCATCTACAGGTTATCCATACATCTCCGTGCCATGTCTGCTTTAGCACCGCCGGTAAATAGCATGTTAGCATCGATTAGCGTAGCATGTTAGCATCGATTAGCTGGCAGTCAACATCAACAAAACTCACTTTTGTGATTTCGTTGACTATCGTTGCAAATGCATCTGCAGGTTATCCATACATCTCTGTGCCATGTCTGTCTTAGCATCGCCGGTAAAATGTGGATTTTAACTCTGGCACATTCAATGGGGGTCTGGCGGCAGACACTTTGGCATCTTCGAGCCAGTGGTGCAACTTGAATCCCTCCCTGTTAGTGTTGTTACACCCTCCGACAACACACCGACGAGGCATGATGTCTCCAAGGTTCCAAAAAATAGTCGAAAAAAATGGAAAATAACAGAGCTGAGACCCGGTGTTTGTAATGTGTTGAAAATGAAAATGGCGGGTGTGTTACCTCGGCGACATCACATTCTGACGTCATCGCCTCCAGCGCGATAAACAGAAAGGCGTTTAATTCGCCAAAATTCACCCATTTAGAGTTTGGAAATCGGTTAAAAAAATAGATATTGACGCTTACATAGGTCTGGTAAGAATGTTCCCCTTTAAAGGACCTCTTCCTGGGGGCGTTTCTATGTTATAACTTCACAATTATTGTTAATTTTTAAGCCAAAGTGCCTCCGTTCTCCTTTTTTAGTCTACACACTGAGTCTGGTTGTAAGTACTCAGTGACTGTGCGCTGCCGAACATGCTCGTCTCCTCGTAAAACCAGCAATGACACAACGTGTCGGGGGTGCGGGGCGGTGGTGGACCGGTACTTTTCAGAGGTGGTATAGTACTGAATATGATTCATTAGTGTCGCGGTACTAAACTAATACCGGTATACTGTACAACCATAACATCAAGTTGACCTACACTTATATTTTCTGTTACTAATATTAAACGAGCATCCATTGATTTGTGGATTGTGTTCTTCCAGGCCAGCATGAAGATGTTCAGGGCCGATCTTCGCGGCGAGCTGAAGGAGTTACAGAAACTGGAGAATATTCGCCTGAACAACTTGGCGGCCAGACAGACCGATGTATCCTTCTAATTTGTCTTTCTGGCAGGGGTTCTTAACCTTTTTGACCTCGGGGCCCAACTTTTCCACTACAGAGGGGCCCGGGTCCCACTTAATTATCAATCAATCAATGTTTACTTATATAGCCCTAAATCACTAGTGTCTCAAAGGGCTGCACAAACCACTACGACATCCTCGGTAGGCCCACATAAGGGCAAGGAAAACTCACACCCAGTGGGACGTCGGTGACAATGATGACTATGAGAACCTTGGAGAGGAGGAAAGCAATGGATGTCGATCAACATAAAACTAGTAATCCTACTCTGGATTTTCATCAAATTCCACAATTATATCTAACCTACTCCACCACACTTAGGCTTAGGTCAGGCTGATTAGCACAAACAAATAATACCAAATAATACTGCATAAGAAGGGAGTCATAAACAACTGACAAAAAATACAATTGCAGTAGGGTTAGGGATTCATAAGGCCACGTGAGAGGGGTAATCACTTTGCAATGCAGTCTGCTGAAAATGATGGAAAGTGCCACTCTCCATAGCCACAGATGAGGCTGACCGCTTGTGTAGTGAATTGTGTCGGCTGAAGTAAACAACAACAAAGCATATTTCTTCATTAGGTTTCACTGTTGAAATGTCGTGGTGCATACCGTCCTAGGTCGATTAAACATGGCTGACTCGCACAAGTATGTTTGTGTAAATGTCTACCACAAGTTGAGCAAATTACAACTGGCTCGTTTAGAGGAAGCATCAAGGAACGCAAGATTGTTTTATAAATATATCTGCTCTGCCTAAATTTCAGGACATATGCAGAACCAACGCGGTGCCCGCGGGCACCAGGTAGCCCGTAAGGACCAGATGAGTCGCCCGCTGGCCTGTTCTAAAAATAGCTCAAATAGCAGCACTTACCAGTGAGCTGCCTCTATTTTTTAAATTGTATTTATTTACGGTAAGTGCGTCTGCCTCACAATACAAAGGTCCTGCAGTCCTGGGTTCAAATCCAGGCTCAGGATCTTTCTGTGTGGAGTTTGCATGTTCTCCCCGTGACTGCGTGGGTTCCCTCCGGGTACTCCGACTTCCTCCCACTTCCAAAGACATGCACCTGGGGATAGGTTGATTGGCAACACTAAATTGGCCCTAGGGTGTGAATGTTGTCTGTCTATCTGTGTTGGCCCTGTGATGAGGTGGCGACTTGTCCAGGGTGTACACCGCCTTCCGCCCGATTGTAGCTGAGATAGGCGCCAGCGCCCCCCGCGACCCCAAAAGGGAATAAGCGGTAGAAAATGGATGGATGGATGGATGGATGGATTTACTAGCAAGCTGGTCTTGCTTCGCTCGACATTTTTAATTCTAAGAGAGACAAAACTCAAATAGAATTTGAAAATCCAAGAAAATATTTTAAGGACTTGGTCTTCACTTGTTTAAATAAATGCATTTATTTTTTTACTTTGCTTCTTATAACTTTCAGAAAGACAATTTTAGAGGAAAAATACAAGCTTAAAAATTATTCTAGGATTTTTAAACACATATTTTTTTTACCTTTTAAATTGCTTCACCTTCTTTCCTAACAATTTAAATCAATGTCCATCCATTTCCTACCGCTTATTCCCTTTTGGGGTCGCTGGCGCCTATCTCAGCTACAATCGGGCGGAAGGCGGGGTACACCCTGGACAAGTCGCCACCTCATCGCAGTTAAATCAATGTTCAAGTAAAAAAAAAATTTTTTTTAATTAGTTAAAAAAATATATATAAAATAAATAAATAAATACTTGAACTCTAAATCAGTGTTCAAGTATTTTTTTTATTGTAAAGAATTATAAATACATTTTAATTTGCTTCTGTTTTTTCGACAAAGAATATTTGTGAAATATTTCTTCAAACTTGTTATGATTAAAATTCAAAAAAATTACTCTGGCTAATCTAGAAAATCTGTAGAATCAAATGTAAATCTTATTTCAAAGTATTTGAATTTCTTTTAAAATTTTTCTTCTGGAAAATCTAGAAGAAATAATGATTTCTTTGTTAGAAATATAGCTTGGTCCAATTTTCTATATATTCTAACAAAGTGCAGATTGGATTTTAACCTATTTAAAACATGTCATCAAAATTTCAAAAATTAATCTTAATCAGGAAAAAATACTAATGATGTTCCATAAATTATTTTTTTAAATTTTTTTCAAAAAGATTCGAATTAGCTAGTTTTTCTTAAAAAATTTTTCGGTTGAATTTTAAAGAGTCCAACTTGAAGATAAACTATGTTTCAAAATTAAATTTTCATTTTTTTCATGTTTTCTCCTCTTTTAAACCGTTCAATTAAGTGTTCTTTTCATTATTTATTCTCTACAAAAAAACCTTCGGCAAAGGAAAAAAAATGTACGACGGAATGACAGACAGAAATACTAATTTTTATATATATATATAGATTTATTTATTAAAGGTAAATTGAGCAAATTGGCTATTTCTGGCAATTTATTTAAGTGTGTATCAAACTGGTAGCCCTTCGCATTAATCAGTACCCAAGAAGTAGCTCTTGGTTTCAAAAAGGTTGCTGACCCCCGCATTAGCAGATACCAATAGGTAAGTAAAGTTGGTTTTGCATAATAGGGCCCCTTTTGGTTATAATTTTTGCGCTTATGAAACTTATGACTTTCAGCTCCAGATTTATTTTGTTTGTCATTACTGGCTTCACGGTGGCAGAGGGGTTAGTGCGTCTGCCTCACAATACGAAGTTCCTGCAGTCCTGGGTTCAAATCCAGGCTCGGGATCTTTCTGTGTGGAGTTTGCATGTTCTCCCCGTGAATGCGTGGGTTCCCACCGGGTACTCCGGCTTCCTCCCACTTCCAAAGACATGCACCTGGGGATAGGTTGATTGGCAACACTAAATGGTCCCTAGTGTGTGAATGTGAGTGTGAATGTTGTCTGTCTATCTGTGTTGGCCCTGCGATGAGGTGGCAACTTGTCCAGGGTGTAGCCCGCCTTACGCCCGATTGTAGCTGAGATAGGCGCCAGCGCCCCCCGCGACCCTGAAAGGGAATAAGCAGTAGAAAATGGATGGAAAATGGATTGTCATTACTGCCACAAGTGGTGGAGAAATGTATTACAAGCGTGTACCGCTACAGCCTGTGACAGCGTTTTCAATTTGGACCGCAAAACGTCAGCCATCCATTTTCTACAGCTTGTCCCTATTGGGATCGCGGGGGGTGCTGGAGCCTCAGCTACATTTGGGCGGAAGGCGGGGTACACCCAGGACAAGTAGCCACCTCATCACAGAGCCATACATTCCCAAAATGCATCATGGAGCACTATCAAATTATTCCTAAATACTGGGCCGTCTCCTACCGCTACATATTTGATGCCATCATGTGGACAATGTGAGTGAATTAGGTCAATGACCCTTGACTATACATTAGATTTATATCAGTGCATTCACTTATATGACACAATCCAAACAACCTCCCCTAGTCATAGTGCAAAAAAAAAAAAACATACTGTAAAAGTCAACACACATGGTCACACATATCACTACCTACTGACTGAAAATTGTAGATATTATTAAAAACCTCTTAAACACCATACATATTTTCAATTACACCCATTTAAATCCATTACAAAGCATGATGGGAACAATTTTGAAAAACTCTCCGCACTAATCCATGTTTGGCACATTTTAGCTGCTTGATATTTCTGATTGATTACAATAACTTTAAGGAGGTAAACAACTTTCACATACCGGGACTCATAATATCGAACTATATTATTGATTTATCCATTATATGAATACAATATCTACACACACACACAAACATATATATATATATATATATATATATATATATATATATACAAACCCCATTTCCATATGAGTTGGGAAATTGTGTTAGATGTAAATATAAACGGAATGCAACGATTTGCAAATAATTTTCAACCCATATTCAGTTGAATATGCTACAAAGACAACATATTTGATGTTCAAACTGATAAAACATTTTTTTTTTGCAAATAATCATTAACTTTAGAATTTGATGCCAGCAACACGTGACAAAGAAGTTGGGAAAGGTGGCAATAAATAATGATAAAGTTGAGAAATGCTCATCAAACACTTATTTGGAACATCCCACAGGTGTGCAGGCTAATTGGGAACAGGTGGGTGCCATGATTGGGTATAAAAGCAGCTTCCATGAAATGCTAAGTAATTCACAAACAAGGATGGGGTGAGGGTCACCAATTTGTAAGCAAATTGTCGAACAGTTTTAGAACAACATTTCTCAACGAGCTATTGCAAGGAATTTAGGGATTTTACCATCTACGGTCCGTAAAATCATCAAAAAGTTCAGAGAATTTGGAGAAATCACAGCACGTTAGCCATGATATTAAGCACCTCTGATCCCTCAGGCAGTACTACATCAAAAACCGACATCAGTGTGTAAAGGATATCACCACATGGGCTCAGGAACACTTCATAAAACCACTGTCAGTACCAACAGTTGGCCGCTACATCTGTAAGTGCAAGTTAAAACTCTACTATGCAAAGCAAAACCCATTTTTCAACAACACCAAGGAACGCCGCTGGCTTCGCTGGGCCCGAGATCATCTAAGATGGACTGATGAAAAGTGTTCTGTGGTCTGACGAGTCCAAATTTCAAATTAGATTTAGAAACTGTGGACGTGGTGATATATGGAACAAAGAAGAAAATAACCATCCGCATTG
>NC_084631.1:3973674-3978674 GCF_033978795.1 Nerophis ophidion | reverse complement strand
ATTTGTCAACAACCAGTGGCCAACAAAAGTACCTCAGCCTTTAATTCTACTTTTGAGGAGAAACAGCACAGTATTCACTGATATGACCAAATCCAAACAACCTTCCCTAGTCATGGTGCAGGAAAAACACCTATGTCCTGATAGTTGCCAATTTGTTGACATCTAGTGGCCAACAAAAGTACCTCGGCCTTTAATCATACTTTTGAGGAGTTTGAGCACAGTATTCACTTGCATGACCAAATCAAAACAACCTTCCCTAGTCATGGTGCAGGGGAAAAAAAATCAACCAGCACAAAAATTTTACACATAACACAACCTGCTCATTTAACTTTGGGGATTTTATAAAATAAAACGTCCAATGAACATAAAAACAAAACAAAAAAACACCTATTTACAATCCCTGGTTGGAAATAACCTAATGTATATACTTGTTCTTATGCTATCTGAACTCACTATTTTCTCTGCTGGCTGTACATATCCTACTAAGTAAAACCTACGCTGTTTCAATGTCCATTTCTCTGTTGATGCAATTGTTGATGACTGAAGTACTGATATCAACCAAAGCTCCTCATCCCAATGTGAATAATTCAATGTATATACTATGATGATTAACTTGTGTGATGACTGTATTATGCTGATAGCAGTTTCATGAACGCCCTCCCAGCGCGGTAACAACACACAACAACAGCAGTCACATTTTCGTCTACCGTAAAGCAGTTCGTCTGCCGTAAACAGCAATTTTGTGACACTCCTAAACAGCACAATACTGCCATCTACTGTATATGCACCACAACACCTCCAGGCAACACCTCCAGGCAACACCTCCAGGCATCTTCAACCCTATATATTTGTACCATGAATTGATTAACGTGGACCCCGACTTTAACTGGTTGAAAAACTTATTGGGGTGTTACCATTTAGTGGTCAATTGTACGGAATATGTACTGAACTGTGCAATCTACTAATAAAAGTTTCCATCCACCCATCAATCAATCATGCATATGTCACAATAACATCTATGGCTTTTAGAGTGCAGTGCACAACTGCGCACACAACAGCTGTAAATATACTCCTCCCCTCTTCACCACGCCCCGCCAACAACCACGCCCCTCACCTCCCGAAATCGGAGGTCTCAAGGTTGGCAAGTATGCCTAAAGGCGACTGTGTAAACAGAGCGATGTCCCCATTAAGTAAGCATTGCCAGGACACACACGCACATGCACAGATCATTACAGTGGAATAAATGACACGCCACTAGTGAGTTTAAAGGCCTACTGAAAGCCACTACTAGCGACCATGCAGTCTGATAGTTTATATATCAATGATGAAATATTAACATTGCAACACATGCCAATACGGCCGCTTTAGTTTACTAAATTACAATTTTAATTTCTCTCGGAGTTTCTTGTTGAAAACGTCGCGGAATGATGACGCGGGTTTGTGACATCTTGGGTTGTAGCGCACATATTAGCCCAGCACCACACAGGGATAAAAGTAGTCTATTTTCATCGCATAATTACACAGTATTTTGGACATCTGTGTTGCTGAATATTTTGCAATTTGTTCAATTAATAACGGAGACGTCAAAGAAGAATGCTGTTGGTGGAAAAACGGTGTATTGCAGCTGCCTTTAGCACCGAGACACAGCCGGTGTTTTTTTGTTGTGTAGCTTTAACACAGAGCGGTCAAGCGAACATGTTTCTCTACGTCAACCGGCAAGTTTTTGGATGGGAAAATTGTGATATTAAGTCGGCTCTTACCGGAGACGTCAGTGGATTATGGGTGTAGGAGCCTGGATGCTGTTTAAGTTCATTTACATTTTATGAAAGGTGCTTTGTGTTTATTCAGCCAAAAGGGGACTATTTACTTTATTTGCATGATAAAAAAAATGTATACAGTATATTGAATGCTTAGAGTAATTATATAAAGCTCACTTTAATTGTAATTATTACATTTGTCAAAATTATTTGATGACGTAACTGTTTTAATTGCATATATGGCAGAAGGATCTGTGTGGCAGAGTTTTTTTTTTGGGACGCAAGGTGTTATGGGTAATGACAGTTTTTTGACCTCACTCATACTTATTCTCAGAGGTGGGTAGTAACGCGCTACATTTACTCCGTTACATCTACTTGAGTAACTTTTGAGATAAATTGTACTTCTAAGAGTATTTTTTATGCAACATACTTTTACTTTTACTTGAGTATATTTATAGAGAGGAAACGCTACTTTTACTCCGTTCCATTTATCTACAATCAGCTCGTTACTCGCTCCTTTTTTTTAATCAATCTGTTAATGCACGTTTTGTTTGTTTTGATTTTGTCAGACACGCATTCAAAGTAGGAACTATGCATGCCTGTGTTTCACCAATCACATGCAGTCACTGGTGACGTTGGACCAATCAAACAAAACCAGGCGGTCACATGACCGTCACACGTCAAATCCAACCTAAAAAAAGTGTAAAAACTTATTGGAGTGTTACCATTTAGTGGTCAATTGTACGGAATATGTACTGTACTGTGCAATCTACTAATAAAACTTTCAATCAATCAATCAAAAGTGTAAAGGAAAAAAGACACTTTTTATTTCAACCGTACTTCCAGTCAAAAGCCTAAAGACTGATCGCACAGTTCCTGTCTTCACAATAAAAGCGCCGCTTCATCGCGCCTGCGCTAACAAAATAAAAGTCTCCGAAAACCAGCGCAAACAAGCTAGCAAGATACAGAGTTTGCCGCCAATGTATTTCTTGTAAAGTGTATAAAAACAAATATGGAAGCTGGACAAATAAGATGCCAAAAACCAACGCCTTTCATGTGGTATTAGACAGAAAGGAGGAATTTTTTTCTCCTCCATTTGAAAACGTGGACATTATCAGCACTATACTGTCTGATTCCAATCAATGCAAGTCATCAGAATCAGGTAATACACCAACTTATATTCTTGTCTTCATGAAAGATAGGAATCTATGTGTTAAACATGCATGTATATTCATTAAAACACCTTTAACATTTCAACAAAATATATATATATATATATATATATATATATATATATATATATATATATATGATATGTGTGTGTATGTATATATGAGGTAGATCACCTCGACTTGGTCATTTATTAAGTAATTGATTAACATTGAAAAACTTATTGGGGTGTTACCATTTAGTGTTCAATTGTACATAATATGTACTGTACTGTGCAATCTACTAATACAAGTTTCAATCAATCAATCAATCAATCAATCGAATGCCTACTGAGCCTATGGTGCTGTTAAGTTATTGTGGCTCAATTTGCCTTAATTTTTTTTATTTTAATGTATTATTATTTAATATATATTATTGTTTTAGTTGCTTAAGAGATATTCCTGGCTATGAATTTGCTCATTGCTATTTTCATGTTTTTGTGCATTACTTGTTGCCGTCATCATTAAACAAACAGGTTACTCATCAGTTACTCAGTACTTGAGTAGTTTTTTCACAACATACTTTTTACTTTTACTCAAGTAAATATTTGGATGACTACTCCTTACTTTTACTTGAGTAATACATCTCTAAAGTAACAGTACTCTTGATTACAATTTCTGGCTACTCTACCCACCTCTGCTTATTCTCATTCATACTTTTTCTAACTCGTACTGCAACAAACTCTCTTTATTTTGTCATTCATTTGTTCCCACATCGCGACTGTTTTATGTTTTGAATTATTAAGATCACAAGTAAACCATACAAACCAAGAAGAACGTCTGGAGTTTTGTTTTGTTGTCGCCGCAGCAAGCGGAGTGAATGTGATAGTAGAGGAGCGTCAAGCTAAGGCTACTTTAGGAATCTACAATGAGACTTCATGTAGCTGTCAAAAAGGCATCTGTGATCTTGGCTTCTCTCAGAGACACTGGCGTTACCGCAGCCATCCGACTTTCAGGTATGACTTTAGAATCTCACTAAAGCACTATTAAAACAATAAGCAGATAAGGGATTTTCCAGAATTATCCTAGTAAATGGGTCTAATTACATCTGAAACGCTACCACTGCCGTCGCCATTTTATTTTTTATTTTTTAGTGCTTTACTCTAACTTTCCTCATCCACAAATCTTTCATCGTCGCTCAAATTAATGGGGAACTCGTCGCTTTCTCGGTCCGAATTGCACTTGCTGCTGGTGGCTATGATTGTAAACAATGTTCAGATGTGAGGAGTCCTACAACCCGTGACGTCACGCGCACATCGTCTGCTACTTCCGGTACAGGCAAGGCTATTTTATTAGCGACCAAAAGTTGCGAACTTTATTGTTCTCTACTAAATCCTTTCAGCAAAAATATGGCAATATAGCGAAATGATCAAGTATGACACATCGAATGGTCCTGCTAGCCCCGTTTAAATAAGAAAATCTCATTTCAGTCGACCATTAAAGTGTAATAAATGACTAATGAGTTTAAAGCCACATACCTCTGCTCTCCTAAAAGGGTGTAAACTTGACGTGTGATATCCTCATTAAATGACCAGGTGTGAAGGACTTCGGACCAACTGCACTTAGTGACGAAACAAACACACTCACTTTAATAAATAACACTTCTGGCAACCATAGTATTATAATTATTACACACTTACTTTATTTAGTTGTCTGCTAGCACTGGCGAGATATCTGCTCCGCGCGTGATAGCGACTGTGGCGAAACTGCAGAGTCAAAACTGGCGTGTGACGTCACGATTGCCTGTTTTTTTTGTTTTGTTTTTTTTCTATTACAAGCCGCACCAACAAGGGAACATGGAAAAAGAAAATAAGTATTGTTTCTGTCACGTTCATGTTTCTCTTTAAGATGCTATCTTCAACTTGATGTGCTCCGATGATAAAGTTTTTTTTGAAGCGAAAGTGTGCGCAGAGCACATCGCCGTAACTTAACACTGGTATGTGACGTCATCACTGGAAAGGCGATAAATACAAGCATAAATATTGACAAAAACAAAAAAAAGTATATATATATATATATATATATATATATAAAT
>NC_084631.1:3608674-3631174 GCF_033978795.1 Nerophis ophidion | reverse complement strand
AAAAAAGGATCTGGAACTGAATAAGTAAACATTCAAATTGTAAAAAAATGTGGTTTAAATCTGAAAATATATGAAAGCAAAAAATGAAAAAAAACGCAAAATGTATTCAAAATAATTTAGCAGAGCTTATCAAAATTACATTTAATCTTGAAAAAAATATTTTGAATACACAGATGATTTTTTTTTAAATTCAACATCAAAACTTAATTTTTGTCTTTTTTTTTTTCTCCGAGTACAAGTTGGGTTGTGTCAAACAGTCTTAATTTGACTTAAACAACCTTATTAGTAAAGTTTCATAACAAACACATTTTTACATATGCATTTATAACGTCATTTTTGTGTATGTGCATTGGAATTCGATTTAGATTTTTTTTTTTTTTTTAAACTTTTTTTTATATATGTATTACTTTAAAAAATCAACATCGTATATGTCAATATAAAATTCAGTTTACTATGCATCTTCAAATATAATCAAATTCGGAGTGTTTGACACTACCTAACTTGTACTTCAACACAATTTGTTCTTCAAATTTTAATCATTAAAACTGAAAAAAAAAAAAATTTAATTTTGAATTTAAAAAAATCTTTGTATTCGAAATAAAACACCATTGTATTTAAAGTTGAACATCATTATGATTTACTATGGTATTTAATCTTCGAAATATTTTTTTTGTTTCAATTAATTTTTTTTTATATATTTTGATATTTGATAGGTTGATTGGCAACACTAAATGGGCCCTAGTGTGTGAATGTGAGTGTGAATGTTGTCTGTCTATCTGTGTTGGCCCTGTGATGAGGTGGCGACTTGTCCAGGGTGTACCCCGCCTTCCGCCCGATTGTAGCTGAGATAGGCGCCAGCGCCCCCCGCGACCCCGAAAGGGAATAAGCGGTAGAAAATGGATGGATGGATGGATATTTGAGCTTCTGTTCTTTTCAGATTCAATAGTTGTTGTTGTTTTTTTCGGATTCAGATTCTTTTTTTCCAGACGACTACAGCAAAAAGGATAGAAGGGTCCACTGCCACGTTGCCTTCACTCTATTTATTGGGTACTGTGTATAAAACCAAGACAGACATAACATAAAATTAAAAAATACCAAATGAGTATGGAAAATCGTAATTTTTTCAAACCGAAAATTAATTTGTTACATCTTGTCTCGTAGTCCAATGTTCTTTAGCCACTAGCCTCATCAGTATTGGCTGAATTATGGCTTCTCCCATTCTCATCAACTTAGATTTGTGATTTGAACGGACTAAATATGTTTTACTCTTTTTTTGATTGATACTTTTATTAGTAGATTGCACAGATCAGTACATATTCCGTAAAATTGACCACTAAATGGTGACACCCCAATACGTTTTTCAACTTGTTTAAGTCGGGGTCCACGTTAATCAATTCATGGCAGCCATGAATAAGAGAGGCCCCTCAAGCTGCCGTGTTAGTGACCCTCCATGCTTGTTAAACCCACATATGCACTCATTCCCCCCCAGCAGGTTCAAGGAAACACAGCTGGCTCCACAACATCTGGATCAGACCATCCAATCATTTGGGCATCCAACACCATGGCAGCCACCTCCATCAAAACCACATCTTTGCCAACTTCCACCAAGCCCATCACAACTACGAGCCCTACGATCATTACTACGTCTGCAACCACCACCAAAACGGTCACCTCGAACAGAGCCGTGACGACAAAGACGATCACGCAAAAACCAATGACTTCATCCTCTACCTCCAGTCCTAACACTAGACCTGGCAACGCAGCTCCAACCTCATCGCCAACCGATATTGCGATGATCTCAACAACTATCGCAGAGTCCATGACCAGCACCAGCTCTCTGACTCACCCTTGGTCTTACGCCACTACAACCATTCCACCATCCACCAAAATGGCGACCACTTATATCAAAACGGCATCTTTGCCAACTTCCACCGACCCGATCACAACTACAGGCCCTAGGATCGTTACAACGTCTGCAACCACCACCAAAACGGTCGCCTCGAGCAGTGCCGTAACGACAAAGACAATCACGCCAAAACCAATGACTTCACCCTTAACCTCCAGTCTTAACACTTCTCCAGGCAACACAGCTGCAACTTCATCGACACCTGATAACGCGATGACCTCAACAACCACGGCACACGCCATGACCGGCACCCCAAATTCTCCTTTGAACTTTCCTACAACCGGCCCTCAAAATGCCACGGCAACAAGAAAACCGACGACCATCCATACGACAGCAAACAACAGAGGCTTTGGACTCACAGAATCTTTGCTGTTATTGGGTGTGTCACTTCTTCCCATTATTGTCTAAAGAACAAAAATGCCCTAAAGACTTTTTTTTCATCTTAAAAATTCCGTTACTCAGGCAGAGGTCAATCTGAAAACCAAAACCAATGACTTCACCCTCAACCTCCAGTCCTAACACTTCTCCCGGCAACACAGCTGCAACTTCATCGACACCCGATAACCTCAACAACCACGGCACACGCCATGACCGGCACCCCGAATTCTCCTTTGAACTTTCCTACAACTGGCCCTCAAAATGCCACGGCAACAGGAAAACCGACGACCATCCATAAGACAGCAAACAACAGAGGCTTTGGACTCACAGAATCTTTGCTGTTATTGGGTGTGTCACTTCTTCCCATTATTGTCTAAAGAACAAAAATGCCCTAAAGACTTTTTTTTCATCTTAAAAATTCCGTTACTCAGGCAGAGGTCAATCTGAAAACCAAAACCAATGACTTCACCCTCAACCTCCAGTCCTAACGCTTCTCCCGGCAACACAGCTGCAACTTCATCGACACCCGATAACCTCAACAACCACGGCACACGCCATGACCGGCACCCCGAATTCTCCTTTGAACTTTCCTACAACTGGCCCTCAAAAGGCCACGGCAACAAGAAAACCGACGACCATCCATACGACAGCAAACAGAGGCTTTGGACTCACATAATCTTTGCTGTTGTTGGTTGTGTCACTTCTTCCCATTATTGTCTAAAAAACAAAAATACCCCAAAGACTTTTTTTTCATCTTAAAGATTCCGTTACTCAGACAGAGGTCAATCTGAAAAACGAGAAGAATTCTGGAAATCCAGGAGAAAATAATAATGATTCAATACAAAAAGTTTTTTCAACCCTTGCGTAATGTTCATATTGTTGTTACTCAGCCAGCGTTTGTGGGCAGTTTGTGGCTTTTAAAGTCCTACTGAAAGCCACTACTACCCACCATGCAGTCTGATAGTTTATATATCAATGATGAAATATTAACATTGCAACACATTTAGTTTACTAAGTTGCAATTTTAAATTTCGCGCGGAAGTATCATGCTAAAACGTCGCGGTATGAGTGCGAGTGACGTCACGCATTGTAGAGGACATTTTGGTCCAGCACCGTTCACAGCTAACAGTCGTCTCTTTTCATCGCATAATTCCACAATATTATGGACATCTGTGTTGCTGAATCTTTTGCAATTTGTTCAATTAATAATGGAGACGTCAAAGAAGAAAGATGTAGGTGGGAAGCGGTTGTATTGCGGCCGCCTTTAGCAACACAAACATAGCCGGTGTTTCCTTGTTTACATTCCCGAAAGATGACGGTGAAGCTTTACTATGGAACAGAGTGGTCAAGCGAACATGGTTCCCTACCTCATGTCAACCGGCATGTTTCGGTGAGAAAATAGTGGTAATAAGTCGGCTCTTACCGTAGAGATGAGCGGAGAGCTTGCGTCGTTCCTCGACGCAGTTGCGGACTCTCTAGGTCTCCTCCCACCGTCGGATGCTTCCAACGTGGAGGACGAGAAACGTGGCTTCCCTCGGAGACAATGGCGGTCGTCCCACCTGTGGCCACACCTCTCCGACCTTCAGGTTGTACAGGTAGATAGATAGATAGATAGATAGATAGATAGATAGATAGATAGATAGATAGATAGATAGATAGATAGTACTTTATTGATTCCTTCAGGAGAGTTCCTTCAGGAAAATTAAAATTCCAGCAGCAGTGTACAGAGTTGAGATCAATAAAAAAAATAAAAATAAAAAAAAATAAAAAATAAAATAAAAAAATTGAAAAAAAAAAAGTAAATAATGGGGGTTTAAAAGGAAACAAAATAGAGAAATATTACAAAAAGAATAAAAACAATGGGAATAACAATATAACAGTAAAATAAGAATATAACAAGACAAAGTAGGCAGTAGTGACCATGTTATGAAAAAAAAATGGTACGACCATATAATCTCACTAAAACACTAGTAACACAATAAGCAGATAAGGGATTTTCCAGAATTATGCTAGTAAATTTGTCTATAACATCTGAATCGCTCTGCCGTCTAGTTTTTTTTATTTTTCCTAGTCCTTCACTCTCACTTTCCTCATCCACGAATCTTTCATCCTCGCTCAAATTAATGGGGAAATCGTCGCTTTCTCGGTCCGAATCGCTCTTTCTGCTGGTGGCCATGATTGTAAACAATGTTCAGATGTGAGGAGCTCCACAACCCGTGACGTCACGCGCACATCGTCTGCTACTTCCGGTACAGGCAATGCTTTTTTATTAGTGACCAAAATTTGCGAACTTTATCGTCGATGTTCTCTACTGAATCCTTTCAGCAAAAATATGGCAATATTGCAAAATGATCAAGTATGACACATAGAATGGACCTGCTATCCCCGTTTAAATAAGAACATCTCATTTCAGTAGGCTTTTATTGCCTCACAATCAAACACTTTTATATTAAAATACTGAACAGTTGTTTATTGGGATAAGGTAAACATCTGTTCAGTATTTTTACATAAAAGTGTTTGATTGTGAGTCATTAAAAGACACAAAATGCAAGGGGTCCGTCAGACCCACAAACACTGGCTGAGTAACAACAATGTGAACGTTGCACGGAAAAATTCTCTGCCAGTTTCTGCATCCCACAGGAATTCTTCTTTTGTGTTTCTGCACCTGCAATTCCCATACAAGGTTGCAACACTGTCTGCTCTCATTTTCTCGCACATTTGAACTTCTGATGTTCTGTGTACCTACACTCTGTCCTCCTCCTGTCTAGGTGTGTGTGACTGGGTGTGTGTGGTACACAGAACATCAATTTCCACACTTCTATTTGCCTAGTGGACCCGGATATCTTATATGTAATAGAAATGTGTAGCGGGGGTGTATGGTGTGTGGTCATTAAAGGGGAACATTATCACCAAACCTATGTAAGCGTCAATATATACCTTGATGGTGCAGAAAAAAGACCATGTATCTTTTTAACCGATTTCCGAACTCTAAATGGGTGAATTTTGGCAAATTAAATGCCTTTCTGTTTATCGCTCTTTTAGCGATGACGTCAGAATGTGACGTCACCGAGGTAACACACCCGCCATTTTCATCTTCACATTACAAACACCGGGTCTCAGCTCTGTTATTTTCCGTTTTTTCGACAATTTTTTGGAACCTTGGAGACATCATGCCTCGTGGGTGTGTTGTCGGAGGGTGTAACAACACTAACAGGGAGGGATTCAAGTTGCACCACTGGCAAGAAATCTTCCGCCAGACCCCCATTGAATGTACCAGAGTGTCTTCACATTTGACGGGCGATGCTAAGACATACATGGCACAGAGATGTATGGATAACCTGCAGATGCATTTGCAACCATTAAGTCAACGAAATCACAAAGGTGAGTTTTGTTGATGTTGTTGACTTATGTGCTAATCAGACATATTTGGTCACGGCATGACTGACAGCTAATCGATGCTAACATGCTACGCTAATCAATGCTAACATGCTATTTACCGGCGGTGCTAAGACAGACATGACACAGAGATGTATGGATAACCTGCAGATGCATTTGCAACAATTAAGTCAACGAAATCACAAAGGTGAGTTTTGTTGATGTTGACTTATGAGCTAATCAGACATATTTGGTCACGGCATGACTGTTAGCTAATCGATGCTAACATGCTACGCTAATAGATGCTAACATGCTACGCTAATCGATGCTAACATGCTATTTACGCTAGCTGTATGTACATTTGAAACCAGATACCCACATTTAATGCGAAACAAACACTTACCAATCGACAGAATTAAGTTGCTCCAGTGTCACAAGATGCGAAAGTCCTGATCGTTTGGTCCGCACATTTTACCGCCGATGCTAATAAGGCAGCCATGTTATGGGCCACTTCATTAGGTACACCCACGCTATGGCCGAATAGCGTCAATAGCTATTCGCTCAATAGCTTCAATTTTTTTCTTCAATTTCGTTTTCGCTATCTGCCTCCATACTCCGACCATCTGTTTCAATACACGCGTAATCTGTTGAATCGCTTAAGTCGCTGAAATCCGAGTCTGAATCCGAGCTAATGTCGCTATATCTTGCTGTGGTAACCGCCATGTTGTTTGTATTGGCAGCACTGTATGACGTCACAGGGAAATGGATAGTGGTTTCGAAGATAGCGAAAATAAGGCACTTTAAAGCTTTATTTAGGGATATTCCGGGACCGGTAAAATTTTGAAAAAAACTTAAAAAAATACAACAAGCCACTGGGAACAGATTTTTATTGTTTTTAACCCTTTTGAAATTCTGATAATGCCATCCATCCATCCATTTTCTACCGCTTATTCCCTTTCGGGGTAGCGGGGGGCGCTGGCGCCTATCTCAGCTACAATCGGGCGGAAGGCGGGGTACACCCTTGACAAGTCGCCACCTCATCGCAGGGCCAACACAGATAGACAGACAACATTCACACTCACATTCACACACTAGGGCCCATTTAGTGTTGCCAATCAACTTATATTCTGATAATGTTCCCCTTTAAATATGTATTCTGATATATGTTATCCACAGAAAATGAGCCAAAGTCAGTGAGTCTCTGTTTGAAAAATGTATTAATTGTATCGTTTTTCTTTTAATTAAAAATTTAAACGGGTCCCACAGAACCGAACACCACACAAGTTTGATACAAAACAAAAGATTGGTCCGATGCTAAGAACTTGGCTGAGATTGTAGCTCAGAAAACTACTGGAGTCAATGGAGCTCTATTACATTTTTCTTATTCAATTGGTAATCATTCATTTATCCATTCATTTTCTGCTCTGCATTAAATATAAAAGTATCGGCCTACTGAAAAAATAGGAACTGGGACGGCGTGGCGCAGTGTGAGAGTGGCCGTGCGCAACCCGAGGGTCACTGGTTCAAATCCCACCTAGTACCAACCTTGTCACGTCCGTTGTGTCCTGAGCAAGACACTTCACCCTTGCTCCTGATGGGGGCTGGTTGGCGCCTTGCATGGCAGCTCCCTCCATCAGTGTGTGAATGTGTAAATGTGGAAGTAGTGTCAAAGCGCTTTGAGTACCTTGAAGGTAGAAAAGCGCTACACAAGTACAACCCATTTATTATTTATTTACCCTAACACAGCTACTTTTATGTAATCGAGAAAGAGCCATCGATCCGTCAATCCTTTCCGTGTCCGGGCCAGGTAAGGTTCCCCGTGTTGAGACAAATGGTGGTGCTCTTCCGTCAATTCCTTTAAAGGGGAACATTATCACAATTTCAAAAGGGTTAAAAACAATAAAAAAAATCAGTTCCCAGTGGCTTGTTGTATTCTTTGAAGTTTTTTTCAAAATTTTACCGGTCTCGGAATATCCCTAAATAAAGCTTTAAAGTGCCTTATTTTCGCTCTCTGCGAAGACACTGGCCATTTCCCTGTGACGTCACACAGTGCTGCCAATGTAAACAAACAATGGGAATACCACAGCAAGATATAGTGACATTAGCTCGGATTCAAAGTCGGATTTCAGCGATTTAAACGATTCAACAGATTACGCATGTATTGAAACAGATGGTTGGAGTATGAAAATATTGAAGAAGAAACTGAAGCTATTGAGCGAATTCATAGCCATAGCATGGCCGAATAGCTGCGTTAGCATCGCCAGTAAAATGTGCGGACCAAACGATCAGGACTTTCGCATCTTTTGACACTGGAGCAACTTAAATCCGTCGATTGGTAAGTGTTTGTTTCGCATTAAATGTGGGTGGAAGGAAACGTAATATAGTTGCAAATGCATCTACAGGTTATCCATACATCTCTGTGCCATGTCTGCTTTTGCACCGCCGGTAAATAGCATGTTAGCATCGATTAGCTGGCAGTCAACATCAACAAAACTCACCTTTGTGATTTTGTTGACTATCGTTGCAAATGCATCTGCAGGTTATCCATACATCTCTGTGCCATGTCTGCCTTAGCATCGCCGGTCAAATGTGGAGACACTCTGGCACATTCAATGGGGGTCTGGCGGCAGACACTTTGGCATCTTGGGGCCAGTGGTGCAACTTGAATCCCTCCCTGTTAGTGTTGTTACACCCTCCGACAACACACCCACCAGGCATGATGTCTCCAAGGTTCCAAAAAATAGTCAAAAAAACGGAAAATAACGGAACTGAGACCCGGTGTTTGTAATGTGTTGAAAATGAAAATGGTGGGTGTGTTACCTCGGTGACGTCACATTCTGACGTCATCGCCTCCAGCGTGGTAAACAGAAAGGCGTTTAATTCGCCAAAATTCACCCATTTAGAGTTCGGAAATCGGTTAAAAAAATAGATGGTCTTTTTTCTGCACCATCAAGGTATATATTGACGCTTACATAGGTCTGCTGATAATGTTCCCCTTTAAGTTTCAGCTTTGCAACCATACTCCCCCCAGAACCCAAAGACTTTGATTTCCGGGGGGAAGAAAGATATAAGGTTTTTGTTTCGGCAAGACAGATCCGTAACTTCGGGACAAGGATTGGCAAAACAGAGGCAGTACCCTTGCAGATCCTGTTAGATCTGCAAGGGTACTGCCTCTGTTTTGTTTAGGTATAGAATAGGGGTGTCAAACTCAAATACAGAGTGGGACAAAATGTAAAACGGAACAAAGCCGCGGGCCAAGGTTGAACAAATGAACCTTTTAATAGGGACCCAAACAAGTTTTGCATTAAATATTGAACAAGCAAGGCTTATATAACTTTATAGTCACATGCAAAATAGAGTTTCAAATAATAGTAATAATAAATAACAATGGCATATCAAATAAAATTTAAATAAAAATTGAATGCCTCTTTTCTATTTGCAGCCTTGTGAGGTAAATATCAAAATAAACTTTTTCCACAGGCTAATAATACATTTGAAAAGAAAATAACAATAATGAATGAATCAAACATTCAAGCCTTGAAGTAGCAAGAGAAAGTGCATGAATAAAACGACTATTGCTCAGTTTTGCTCCACTTATATAACTTAATAGTGCAAAATCAACTTTCAAAAAAATAAAACGAAAAAACATCAATGATATATTAAATAAAATACAAAAAATGGAATGCCTCTTTTATGTTTGCAGCCTTCTGAGGTAAATATCAACATTAACTTTTTCCTCAGGCTAATAAATTTGAAAATAAAATAATGAGGTGGACGGGATGGGGGTGTGTATTGTGTCCCGGAAGAGTTAATGCTGCAGGGGGGTTCTGGGTATTTGTTCTGTTGTGCTACGGTGCGGATGTTCTCCCGAAATGTGTTTGTCATTCTTGTTTGGTGTGGGTTCACAGTGTGGCGCATATTTGTAACAGTGTTAAAGTTGTTTATACGGCCACCCTCAGTGTGACCTGTATGGCTGTTGACCAAGTATGCTTTGCATTCACTTGTGTGTGTGTACAAGCCGCATGTAGTATGTGACTGGGCCGGCAAGCTGCTTGTATGGAGGGAAAGCGGACGTGACGGCAAGTTGTAGAGAACGCTAAAGGCAGTACCTTTAAGGCACGCCCCCAATATTGTTGTCCGGGTGGAAATCTGGAGAAATTTGGGAGAATGGTTGCCCCGGAAGTTTTTTGGGAGGGGCACTGAACTTTGGGAGTCTCTTGAGTTGGCAAGTATGAGTATGAGCGGTAAATGCAGCCCTTCTGTTAATTTGATATTGCTTCACGGGCCAAATGAAATCACACGGCGGGCCAGAGTTTGACACCCATGGTATAGAGAATGTGTGAAATACTGTATGCATGGCTCCACTTGGACTGCGTCTTCTACCATGTCTATTCTATTCTATTCTTCTATTTTTTTCTCCCCCCCACCCCTTGTTTACCTGTATCTCATCTTTTTTGTAAGGGGCGCTGGAAGCCGGCAGACCCGTCAGCGATCCTGTTCTGTCTCCTTGTAATGTTTGTCTGATCTTGAATGGGATTGTGCTGAAAA
Source organism: Nerophis ophidion (assembly GCF_033978795.1). Classification (NCBI taxonomy): domain Eukaryota; kingdom Metazoa; phylum Chordata; class Actinopteri; order Syngnathiformes; family Syngnathidae; genus Nerophis; species Nerophis ophidion. The sequence continues at coordinate 3,620,967 of NC_084631.1, read as the reverse complement.
TTGTAATTTTCCTGAAGGAACTCTCCTGACGGAATAAATAAAGTACTATCTAATCTAATCTAATGTCATCCATGTTGTAGTTTTTACTGCCTCCTAGAGACTAGAGAGAAATACAAGTTCGAACTACACAGCAGGAAGGGAATTCTCTTCTCCCGAAGCAGTCGGTGAAGGCGGTCACATACCCTCCCTCTACGTTTCTGCCTTCTTTCCTCTTCGCCTTGTCTATGGTTCAAGAGCCTCGCTGTCCTCCAAAGTCTAAACCTCGAAACATGGAATTGTTGAACTGGACTCTTGAGTCAATTGACAACATCTTCTCGACGAGGAGCAGAGGTTCGGACGAACCTCCCTGACCCGACAGAAGGTTCTCTGCCGTGTGCATTAAGTACTGGTGGGAAAATGATTGATTATTAAATATTGGTTGAAGCATTGAAGCACAAATTAATGAGACAATTAAATACATTATTCACCACAGAACCAGATAAAAATACACACTGTTTCTTATTAGACAAAAAATGAAAACAAGTCAGTTTGCATAAAAGTGCATTGTAAATAATGTTATGGCAAAATAAATACTATAGTAATTTCTTGTCCAAACCACAATTGTAGTCTTGGTGTTTGTGTATTTTTTTATTTTCCTTAACTTCCTGTGCCTGGGTTCTGTCAAAGATAAGACACTTTATGGCAGGGGTCACCAACGCGGTCGCCCCTAAGGACCAGATGAGTCGCCCGCTGGCCTGTTCTAAAAATAGCTCAAATAGCAGCACTTACCAGTGAGCTGCCTCTATTTTTCAAATTGTGTTTATTTACTAGCAAGCTGGTCTCACTTTGCTCGACATTTTTAATTCTAAGAGAGACAAAACTCAAATAGAATTTGAAAATCAAAGAAATATTTTAAAGAATTGGTCTTCACTTGTTTAAATAAATTCATTTATTTTTTTTACTTTGCTTCTTATAACTTTCAGAAAGACTATTTTAGAGACAAAATACAACCTTAAAGATGATTTTAGGATTTTTAAACATGTACTTTTTTACCGTTTAAATTCCTTCCTCTTCTTTCCTGACAATTTAAATCAATGTTCAAGTAAATTTATTTTTTATTGTAAAGAATAATAAATCAATTTTAATTTAATTTAGCTTCAGTTTTTTCAAAGAAGAATATTTGTGAAATATTTCTTCAAACTTATGATTAAAATTCCCCAAAATTATTCTGACAAATCTAGAAAATCTGTAGAATCAAATTTAAATCTTATTTCAAAGTCTTTTGGATTTTTTTTTCTAATTTTTGTTCTGCAAAATCTTGAAGAAATAATGATTTGTCTTTGTTAGAAATATAGCTTGGTCCAATTTGTTATATATTCTAACAAAATGCAGATTGGATTTTAACCTATTTAAAACATGTCATCAAAATCAGGAAAAATTACTAATGATGTTCCATAAATTATTTTTTTAATTTTTTCAAAAAGATTGGAATGAGCTAGTTTTTCGCTTCTTTTTTTCGGTTGAATTTTGAATTTTAAAGAGTCGAAATTGAAGATAAACTATGTTTCAAAATTCAATTTTTATTTTTTTCGGGTTTTCTCCTCTTTTAAACCGTTCAATTAAGTGTTTTTTTCATCATTCATTCTCTACAAAAAAAAACTTCCGTAAAAGGAAAAAAAATGTATGACGGAATGACAGACAGAAATACCCCCTTTTTTATATATGTATATATATATATATATATATATATATATATATATATATATATATATATATATATATATATATTTATTTATTAACTGTAAATCGAGTAAATTGGCTATTTCTGGCAATTTATTTAAGTGTGTACCAAACTGGTAGCCCTTCGCATTAATCAGTACCCAAGAAGTAGCTCTTGGTTTCAAAAAGGTTGGTGACCCCTGCTTTATGGCCTTTATGCATTCCTGGAATTTCTGGAGATGTTCTTTCTTCCGCCCTGACCCCCGTCTTCTCATAAGATTGTGACTGTGGAAGTCGCTTCCTAGCGGTCCCAAGTGTGCAGGTTTAACAAGGTTTTAACGATATTCATCAACAAAAGTTCTCTCTCCTAACAGAATGTGACTTTCCAATCCCATCCGTGTCCTTCTCCCTCTGCTCCCGGCCGCTTACTGTTAAAGACAACGGATGATTAGATTAACACGTACCACCTGTGTAATTTAATCACCTGCCGGCTGTGTCTCGCCGTCAGCACATGCTGATGGTGCTCGTTTTCAGTACCGTGGACAGCGGCGGTGACTTTTCCTCCTGCAAGCGACGCTCGAAAATTTCTAATTCATATTGTATCTGTCTTTTGGTCAAAAAGTTACTCGACAAGAGGGTTTCTTTTATGACTGACCTGCTTTTTCCACGGTTAATCAAGACATTCCTGGTTGGGCTAATAGAACATCCAGATGAAGTGTGTTTCTTCTTCCCCCTCCCAGGATGGGACAATTTGTCCAAACCCCTCCTGTCCCTCCTCCTTTCATCCTAGGCAATGAAAGGATCCAAAACTGTTCTTTGTCTCTCTTTTTCCTCACCTTTCTTTCTTTCGGTAACAGCGTAAACCTTTTTACTCTGTACACCGATGTTTACTTGGGATAAATAAATAATTAAAAGAACTTAGTTTGACTTGACCTACTTGACACGCAATTTTTGTCAAGTAGGCTTTTGATCGTTTTTTTTTTCTCTAACGATACGGTTCGTAGACTTTGAACAGCATAGAGTGTACTAAATCCAAGACCACAATGAACTCATTAAATGTTCACACATTATATTTAGCAACTCCATTGCTTTTTATAATCACCACAAATATATGCACAAAAAAGCGTATTCTTGTGTACTTCAGCAGTCTTCAGATCGACAGATGGCCAACAGAGCCTGTAAATGATCCCCCTTGAAGTGTTTCTGGAGAAAAAAAGATATGGTGTGAAATGCTTTTAAACACACTTGTTTTAAAAGAAGAATTTGACATATTATGAATGATCCGGACACATTAGTTACTGAATATTTTCTAGTATGCTTCTGCCTTGACGACTTTGTATATGTAAGTGATGCAAATATTTATCTGATATTTGTTTATACTGATAAATATGTTTTAGGCATTTTTTTTTCAGCTTTGGACTCTTTTTATGTATTGTATTTCCTTGAATTTCCGCCAGGGCGCTAATTAATTTAAAACCTCTTCTCACTCTGGCACTTACAAAAGGCATGCAGTAAATTTAGGCCTGCACTTAAAAATTTGAGTGTGATGTAAGGATACCATCATGAAAAGCACATTTAATAAAAAAAAAAACATTATTATGGTCTTACCTTTACTTATAAATGAAGTCCATGCGCAGCTCCTTCTGATCAAAAGCATCGATAACTTGTTTATAGAAGTCTTCCTTATCTTTCTTCAGTTTTAAAAGTCTCTCTGTCTCGATGGAGATCTTCCTTTTTTACCTCCTGCTTCGATTGAAAGTCCAGTTTAGAAAACTGCTATCATACCATGAATTGATTAACGTGGACCCCGACTTAAACAAGTTGAACAACTTATTGGGGTGTTACCATTTAGTGGTCAATTGTACGGAATATGTACTGAACTGTGCAATCTACTAATAAAAGTATCAATCAATCAATCAAAACCGCTGCTATCAGTTAGCTCCGCTCCTCACGTGCGGGCGACGACAGAATTATCCCCGTACAACTCCCCCTCCCGTTCTGCTCCATGGGTGATGTCTTTATCCCACCGCTGCCACCATGAAGTGTTATTTTATAAATAATACACTGGGTATTTAGGACTAGAACATTCTTTATTTCAGCCCGGTTGTTTACATAGCCAGCATAACAGTAGTGGTGTTACATCCTAAAAGGTCCGTCGTGCACCCCCCGCGTCATATCCGTTCCCAGCACTTGTTGTCACTTCTTCTGCAGCCGAGTAGTCGCAAGAAGGATCACTAGCGCCCTCTACCACCAGGAGGCGGGATTCATTTAATGACTCATATTTGACACACGCAGCTACGGTATATTAATAAAACATAGCTGCTTACTGTTCTTTTTAGCATATTAAATAGCTTGGACCTTGAATCCTACTGAATAGCTCTTAATTTTCTTCCCTTTATGTGATTTCAAATGATTGGAATTAGCCTCCTCCATTTTGAAAACGATGACAGGTGAATTGTCACTCGTGACGTGACGAGTTTGACCCGGCGGAAATTCTAGACATGTGCTAATAAAAATATTTTGCTAGATGATTTTGACCTGGCAGTAATTCTAGGCAGGCGCATACTATATACCTGACGCAATTCAAGGAAATACGGTATGTCCATTGTGTGCTTAGCTGTTGTGTAGCTGCTAGCCCTCAGTAAGACTAAGTGTGTGTGTGTTTATTGGAGGATATTTAGCTGTTCGCTGGCTGTGGAGTTTCGCACGACAAATTACTCTGCAAGATGCAAGCCGATATCATTTTTTTGCTGATATCAGAGGGGTTTGCGATATCAACATCGGATCGGGACACCCCAACGAGTGACATACCTGCAGGGTTGTGTAGAGAGAATCGCCTGCGAGTTTGCGAAAGGCAACCCGGATACAGAGCAGGTCTTCCTCGCTGTGGGACACCATGATGCTTTGGACTACCGATGCCTGTATTCAGGAAATGTATTGGATTAGTCAACAGCTGTATTGCTTGGATTCAATAATAATATGTCTACTGCTGTTGCACCTGTCAGAATAATTGTATAGAAGTTATCATGCAAACCTGGGTTACATTGAGTTCGGCTCACCCGGCGAGAAGAAAAAAGCTGTCTTTCATTTTATCAAGCAAAAGGCTTGTAAAACTCCACTGTGTGTGATGGGATGCAACATGGAGGTGTCGGTTTCTTTGATCTATTGAAAGCCACAGGAAGACCTTGTCCGGACCCGAGGTCTACAAAGCGTGGAGGAAGCAGGACCTGACACCGCCCCAGGCACCTTTTCTTTGAACTGTTTATGACCCACCTCCCTTTAGGATTGGGGTGTCCAAACTTTTTCCGCAGAGGGCTGTACATGGAAAAATGTAAGCATGCGGGGGCCATTTTGATATTTTTTATTTTCAAACCATAACATAAATATATGGATTTTTTTTTATCCTTAGGGCTCCTGGGGAGCATAGAGGGTCTCAGTCACTAAAATATTAAAAATAAGTCAAATTATTATTATTTTCTATTTATAGTAGTGGTCCCAACCACTGCTTTGGGGGGATTCTTTTTTTAAATTTATTTATTTATTCATTTATATACCGAAAGGATAAGATCACGGGTACAAGCGGCCGAAATGAGTTTGGGTCTCTCCCTTAGAGATAGGGTGAGAAGCTCTGCCATCCGGGAGGAACTCAAAGTAAAGCCGCTGCTCCTCCACATGGAGAGGAGCCAGATGAGGTGGTTCGGGCATCTGGTCAGGATGCCACCCGAACGCCTCCCTAGGGAGGTGTTTAGGGCACGTCCAACCGGTAGGAGGCCACGGGGAAGACCCAGGACACGTTGGGAAGACTATGTCTCCCGGCTGGCCTGGGAACGCCTCGGGATCCCCCGGGAAGAGCTAGACGAAGTGGCTGGGGAGAGGGAAGTCTGGGTTTCCCTGCTTAGGCTGTTGCCCCCGCGACCCAACCTCAGATAAGCGGAAGATGGATGGCATTTATATATATATATATATATATATCCATCCATCCATCCATTTTCTACCGCTTATTGCCTTTTGGGGTTGCGGGGGGCGCTGGCGCCTATCTCAGCTACAATCGGGCGGAAGGCAGGGTACACCCTGGACAAGTCGCCACCTCATCACAGGGCCAACACAGATAGACAGACAACATTCACACTCACATTCACACACTAAGGCCAATTTAGTGTTGCCAATCAACCTAATCTATATATATATATATATATATATATATAAAAAAAATTTGTCATGAAAAAGAGTTTTTTTTGGGGGCTGGTGCACAAATTGTAAGTGTTTCTTGTGTTTTTTATGTTGATTTTATTTTTAAAAAAAAAAAAATATATATATATATATATATATATATATTATATATTTATATATATTCATTTTTTAAAAATCTGCGGCCCGGTACCAATCGAGCCCGGTGGTTGGGGACCACTGCTCTAAAGGCAGTCCCAACGCACGCCTTTATTTGGACAATTTCTGATTACAATAAATTACATTACGCAGCTGCTCCTAAAGCAGGGGTGTCCAAAGTTTACCGGCCCGCCACACATTCTGCAAAAATTGCAAAATTGATAGTATTGCAAAAATTTAAAAAATACATTTTAAAAAAGTGGAATGAGGTGAAATCTAATGAGAAAAAGTGGCAATGTTGACACAAAGCTGCCATGCAGGCAGTTTTTTTTCCCTTTTGTCTTCTTTTTTTTCCATTGCTCAAAAAAGGACACAAAAATCTATGTTATAATGAATTATTACTTAGAAATTATGACTTTAAAATGTTTTATGTGGAAAAAAATATTGCATATGTTGTGTGGTTGCCATATAAAAACATCAGCGTTTTGACAAAAGAGCATAAAACAAACAAAATAATAGTTCAAACTTAAAATTGACAGATATATGGGAAGTTGATTTTGAAATGTATGTGTTAAAAGTAAAAAAAAAAAACTAATAAAAATGCATAACTTTATGAGTGGGGAACCTTTCTGAGCTCAAATATATTTAGTAGGATTTTATTTAACTTTTCACTGTGATTACTCAAAAATAACTATTTAAAATCAATGGTGTCCTGCATTATTGATCTTTGAGGGCTTTGATTGCTAAATAAAGGAACTCTCCTGAAGGAATCAATAAAGTACTATCTATCTATCTAAATACTGCATATTTCAGTTTTACTATAAAAAACAAAGTTATTAGTGATTCCCAAAGCCCAAAAAAAGTCTGCGGGCTATAGAGCGTTTTCCGTTCGGGCTCCAGTACTCTGGAATGCCCTCCCGGTAACAGTTCGAGATGCCACCTCAGTAGAAGCATTTAAGTCTCACCTTAAAACTCATTTGTATACTCTAGCCTTTAAATAGACTCCCTTTTTCGACCAGTTGATCTGCCGTTTCTTTTCTTTTTCTCCTATGTCCCACTCTCCCTTGTGGAGGGGGTCCGGTCCGATCCGGTGGCCATGTACTGCTTGCCTGTGTATCGGCTGGGGACATCTCTGCGCTGCTGATCCGCCTCCGCTTGGGATGGTTTCCTGCTGGCTCCGCTGTGAACGGGACTCTCGCTGCTGTGTTGGATCCGCTTTAGACTGGACTCTCGCGACTGTGTTGGATCCATTATGGATTGAACTTTCACAGTATCATGTTGAACTTTCACAGTATCATGTTAGACCCGCTCGACATCCATTGCTTTCGTCCTCTCCAAGGTTCTCATAGTCATCATTGTCACCGACGTCCTACTGGGTGTGAGTTTTCCTTGCCCTTATGTGGGCCTACCGAGGATGTCGTAGTGGTTTGTGCAGCCCTTTGAGACACTAGTGATTTAGGGCTATATAAGTAAACATTGATTGATAAAACCTTATTTGTTCTACTTTATATCAACCTCAAGTTGATATAGAGATTTAACCTTGCGGTACACCACCATTATCATGCATTGTACATAGTTATCAATAGCTGTGGTCTTTCTAGGCTGTATAGAAAGCTTTAACACTCCAATTCAGCCAAACAATTAACTGTTACTTTTAAGAACATCTTACCTTCATGCCTTTTAGTCTTTTGGCAAGGTAGACATCAGGGTTTTGAATGCACTGCACTGTCGGGACACAAAATAACATGACTGTATGAGGTATGCCTACAGAGGCAAAGAACTGTGCACCAACACACTATTATGACGGCAAGTACCTAAAACACTCAACCCCAGCCGGATGTCCCCGGAGAATCGTTTCTCCAGATTTGGAATCACCATCTGTCCACTGGCACGCTCCAGCCCCATCAACACTATCAGTCACATTCAAAGTTACTAAAATGTTACAGGTTATATTCAAAACACAAAACCAGTGAAGTTGGCACATTTTGTAAATGCTAAATAAAATAGACTGCAAACTCAAGCTATTTAATGTTCGAACTACGAAACTTGTTTTTTTTTTGCAAATAATCATTAATTTAGAATTTAATAACAGCAAAAAAGTTGGCACTGTGGCATTTTTACCACTGTGTTACATGGCCTTTCCTTTTAACAAGACTCAATAAACGTTTGGGAACTGAGGAAAGCAATTTTTGAAGCTTTTCAGGTGGAATTATTTCCCATTCTTGCTTGATGTACAGCTTAAGTTGTTCAATTCAGTTGTAACACGTGGCTTGGTCTTGTCTTGCTGAAATAAGCAGGGGCGTCCAATAATAACGTTGCTTGGATGACAACGTATGTCTTTGCAGTCTATTCAATTGAATATAAGTTGAAAAGGATTTGCAAATCATTGTATTCTGTTTTTATTTACCATTTAAACAATGTGGCAATTTCACTGGTTTTGGGGTTGGTAAAACAGCAAAGGCAATGCATCAGAACAAGTGCTTTTTTGTTCGGGTCGCCCACGCCTGATCCGGACCAACCTCTATTTATTGTAGCGCTCATCTGAGTTATTAGCATACTTGCCAACCTTCCCGGATTTTCCGGGAGACTCCCAAAATTCAGCGTCTTTCCCGAAAACCTCCCAGGACAAATTTTCTCCCGAAAAATCTCCCAAAATTCAGGCGGAGCTGGAGGCCACGCCCCCTCCAACTCCATGCGGACCTGTTTTCACGTCCGCTTCTCCACAATATAAACAGCGAGCCTGCCCGAAGACGTTATAACTGTAGAATGATCAAAAGTGAGTTCATGGTTTCTTATGTGGGCTTATTGTTAGGCAGTTTCATTAGCGCGGTAACAACACACAACAACAGCAGTCAAGTTTTCGTCTACTGTAAAGCAGTTCGTCTGCCGTAAACAGCAATGTTGTCACACTCTTAAACAGGACAATACTGCCATCTACTCTACATGCATATGTGACAATAACATCTACGGCTTTTAGAGAGTGCAGAAGAACGAGGAAGATACAGCCATGGCGACGCAGACGACGAGTAAGAGGAAAAAATACGCTTGTAAGCTCCAAGCCGCAGCTGGGATTGGACCTGGATAGCCTCCAGGAACAAGTAATGGTTTACCAATTGCTTGGCAGTGCAGATCTTCCTCCAGAAGCAAAGATTGACCGTTTTTTGGGCCATGCAAGGGAGAGATGGAAGAGTCCAGACTCTAGTGCATTGGATGAAAGCAATTTTGTGCGTGCCACACAGCAATGCATGATCAGAGAGGGGTGTTCAGCATGGTTAGAAAAATAGTGACAGAGAATAGAACAAGGATGGACAATTCAACCCTTAACAATGAGTAGATAAGTGTTATGTTTGTGTGTATATGTGTAAATAAATGAACACTGAAATTCAAGTATTTCTCTTTTATATATATATATATATATATATATATATATATATGAAATATTTGACTTGATGAATTCCAGCTATATACTCCTCCCCTCTTAACCACGCTCCCCACCCCCCACCTCTCAAGGTTGGCAAGTACGGTTATCAGCGTGTAGCACGATTTAAACCTCTCACCTTGGTCAAGATGATTTAAGTCCCTAGAGGTGAGTATGTCAATCCAAGGATCCGCATCAGCTTTTTTCCCATTTAGTGATGCGGCGAGAGCCTGCAAGAAAAAGTGTGTCAACACATCAGCAAATAAATACAAGTTGTTGAATGCTTTAAAGGGGAACATTATCACCAAACCTATGCAAGCCTCAATATATACCTTGATGGTGCAGAAAAAAGACCATGTATTTTTTTAACCGATTTCCGAACTCTAAATGGGTGAATTTTGGCAAATTGAACGCCTTTCTGTTTATCGCTCTTTTAGCGATGACGTCAGAACGTGACATCACCGAGGTAACACACCCGCCATTTTCATCTTCACATTACAAACACCGGGTCTCAGCTCTGTTATTTTCAGTTTTTTCGACTATTTTTTGGAACCTTGGAGACATCATGCCTCGTCTGTGTGTTGTCGGAGGGTGTAACAACACTAACAGGGAGGGATTCAAGTTGCACCACTGGCAAGAAATCTGCCGCCAGACCCCCATTGAATGTACCAGAGTGTCTCCACATTTGACCGGCGATGCTAAGACAGACATGGCACAGAGATGTATGGATAACCTGCAGATGCATTTGCAACCATTAAGTCAACGGAATCACAAAGGTGAGTTTTGTTGATGTTGTTGACTTATGTGCTAATCAGACATATTTGGTCGCGGCATGACTGCCAGCTAATCGATGCTAACATGCTACGCTAATAGATGCTAACATGCTATTTACGCTAGCTGTATGTACATTTGAAACCAGATACCCACATTTAATGCGAAACAAACACTTACCAATCGACTGATTTAAGTTGCTCCAGTGTCACAAGATGCGAAAGTCCTGATCGTTTGGTCCGCATATTTTACTGGCGATGCTAATAAGGCAGCTATGCTATGGGCCACTTCATTAGGTACACCCACGCTATGGCCGAATAGCGTCAATAGCTATTCGCTCAATAGCTTCAATTTCTTCTTCAATTTCGTTTTCGCTATCTGCCTCCATACTCCGACCATGTGTTTCAATACATGCGTAAACTGTTGAATCGCTTAAGCCGCTGAAATCCGAGTCTGAATCCGAGCTAATGTCGCTATATCTTGCTGTGGTAACCGCCATGTTGTTTGTATTGGCAGCACTGTGTGACGTCACAGGGAAATGGATAGTGGTTTCGAAGATAGCGAATATAAGGCACTTTAAAGCTTTATTTAAAGATATTCCGAGACCGGTAAAATTTCGAAAAAAAATTCAAAAAATATAACAAGCCACTGGGAACTGATTTTTATTGTTTTTAACCCTTTTGAAATTGTGATAATGTTCCCCTTTAAAGTTTTTCTGTGGACGTTTTTTTTAATTTGACTGACAACGTACCTGCCTGAATGTTGTCAACCATCCAGGTCCTTGTGTTGTCAGGGCATTGAATTGGTCGCAACTAAACTGTTAAGACTGCCTAAGACTCTTTAGTGGCTCCCTGGAGCATTTTTAAAAAAAGGATTGAAAATGGAAAAAGACGGGGGGAAAAAATGTTTTTTTTTTTATTCAGTATGTTTTTTGTTTGAGGACAAACATGACACAAACCTTCCAAATTGTTAGAAAGCCCACTGTTTAATATGTTTCTATGTATGTTTCACTTGGTGAACATCGTTTTGTCCTACTAATTTCGGCGGCTCTTGAACCCACCACAGGGTGGACTGTGACGCAACAGTTTGTTTACAAGCAAAATCCTCCACTCCTTCTTTGTCTCATTTTGTCCACCAAATGTTTTATACTGTGCCATAATGCACAAAGGTGCGCTTTGTTGATGTTATTGACGTGTTGGAGTGCCAATCAGGCATATTTTGTCAAGCTAATCAATGCTAGCTGTATGTACATATTGCATCATTATGCCTCATTTGTAGCTACAGTATATTTGAGCTCATTTACTTTGATCTTCTTTGTATATTAATTAGTTTTGCATGTCTTATGACACATTTTCTGTATGTAATATTGGCTGCATTTTAGATGGTTGTTTGTGCACCATGTTGTTCCAGACCACAGCAAACATTACCTAGCTTGCCAAGGATTGTAATAAATCTATTAAAATAAGAAAGGCTGCGGTTTCCTTTAACTTGGACACACACATCTATACATTTTGGCCATTAAAAGACAGTAATTTCCAGGAGTTATGTCATCTTCTGAGTAGCCTCCGATTTACTAATGGTTTCTAATGTTGTAAAAATGTGTAGAATAAATATTACATTTCAACATTTCTGTCAACAAAGATTTGCTTCAGCCTGCAATACATAGTCATTTTGATAGTAGGCTATATAGACACATCATGTGTTGCCTTCATTGTAAGACTCATAATTTTCATTTTTTGCGGATACAGAAAGATTTGTTTTTAGTATTTTGGGTCCAATACGGCTCTTTCAGTGTTTTTGGTTGCCGACCCCTGGCCTAGGAAGACGAACAGGCATCACCAGATCCTGCTCACAGACTTGGATAGGACAGCTCAAGTCTGAGAGGATGGAGCAGGATCCAAAGTATTGACTTTCTACACCATGGGTGTCAAACTCTGGCCCGCAGGCCAAATTTGGCCCGCCGTGTAATTTCATTTGGCCCTTTAGGCTATATCAAATTAACATTAGAGCTTGCCCGCCGCTGTAACACCACATTCACCGCTAATAATCATACTCCAATTTTCCCGGGAGACTCCCGAAG
>NC_084631.1:3601174-3603674 GCF_033978795.1 Nerophis ophidion | reverse complement strand
TCCAACACAGTCGCGAGAGTCCAGTCCAAAGCGGATCCAACACAGCAGTGAGAGTCCCGTTCATAGCGGAGCCAGCAGGAAACCATCCCAAGCGGAGGCGGATCAGCAGCGCAGAGATGTCCCCAGCCGATACACAGGCAAGCAGTACATGGCCACCGGATCGGACCCACTCCACAAGGGAGAGTGGGACATAGGAGAAAAAGAAAACAAACGGCAGATCAACTGGTCTAAAAAGGGAGTCTATTTAAAGGCTAGAGTATACAAATGAGTTTTAAGGTGAGACTTAAATGCTTCTACTGAGGTGGCATCTCGAACTGTTACCGGGAGGGCATTCCAGAGTACTGGAGCCCGAACGGAAAACGCTCTATAGCCCGCAGACTTTTTTTGGGCTCTAGGAATCACTAATAAGCCGGAGTCCTTTGAACGCAGATTTCTTGCCGGGACATATGGTACAATACAATCGGCAAGATAGGATGGAGCTAGACCGTGTAGTATTTTATACGTAAGTAGTAAAACCTTAAAGTCACATCTTAAGTGCACAGGAAGCCAGTGCAGGTGAGCCAGTATAGGTATATATGTATGTATATAAAAGGTATATACAGTATAGGTATATATGTATATAAAGGTATATACAGTACAGGTATATATGTATGTATATATGTATATAAAGGTATATACAGTACAGGCGTAATATGATCAAACTTTCTTGTTCTTGTCAAAAGTCTAGCAGCCGCATTTTGTACCAACTGTAATCTTTTAATGCTAGACATGGGGAGACCCGAAAATAATACGTTACAGTAATCGAGACGAGACGTAACAAACGCATGGATAATGATCTCAGCGTCTAGTGGACAGAACGGAGCGAATTTTAGCGATATTGCGGAGATGAAAGAAGGCCGTTTTAGTAACGCTTTTAATGTGTAGGAGAGAGTTGGGTCGAAGATAATACCCAGATTCTTTACCGTGTCGCCTTGTTTAATTGTTTGGTTGTCAAATTATGCAAAACAAACTTTTATTACCTATTGGTACCTGCTTCGACATACAAGTAATATTGTAGTGTGTTTAAAATTATTATTAATTAATATTAATATTATTAATATTATTAATTAATATTGTAGTGTGTTTAAAAGGACCATAACGGCACCTATAGGAGACATATTATCTTGTTTTTTGTTTCAGCTTATTGTGCAAAACAAACTTTTATTACCTATTGGTACCTGCTTCAACATACAAGTAATATTGTAGTGTGTTTAAAAGGAACAAAATGGCACCTATAGGAACATTATCTTCTGTTTTATTTCATCTTATTATGCAAAACAAACTTTTATTACCTATTGGTACCTGCTTCAACATACAAGTAATATTGTAGTGTGTTTAAAAAGGACCAAAACGGCACCTATAGTAGACATATTATCTTGTGATTTGTTTCACCTTATTATGCAAAACAAACTTTTATTACCTTTTGGTACCTGCTTCAACATACAAGTAATATTGTAGTGTGTTTAAAAGGACCTAAATTCATCGACAGTGCACCATATAAACCGGTGTGCCGAAAAATAGGGTACTCATTAAAATGGCATGCAATCTGTTTTTCAATTTACCTGTCTGGTACTTTTACATAAACCTCACTTCCCGACGCCAGGACAATGAGATGACAGCAGGGGCGTAAGTGGTCATTTGGCAAACCTATAGTCATTGGGACGCTCTACCTAACAAAAACAACACGGTCATTTAACATTTGTTAAAAACTCGCATGCAAGCTGCATATTAAAGCTTGAGTATCACTGATTCAAAGTTGTTTACTGTAATTGTTAGGAACGATAATCAACCTTAAATAAAGGTATTTAACTAAGCAATTTTTTTCGGAGACCATTTTTTTGTTTGGCAAAAATGACCTGTGTGAGGCATAGTTCTATTATTGTGAAGGCTGGAAGTGTGTGACTGGTGGGAAAAAAAGAACTGTTATAAAACACCTAGTATGTTTTGAGTGACGAAAAGGTTAACGTAATTGCAATAGCGAATGTTTGTTTTCTTCTCACTTTTTCCACAACAATTTTTGTTTCATGTGTTACATCACATGGACAAAGATGAGACCTTCTGGTGGAAAATTCTGTGGTCCGATGAAACAAAAACTAAACGGTTTGTCCACAATACCCAGCAATACGTTTGGAGGAGAATAGATGAGCCCTTTAATCTCAGGAACACCATACTTACCGTCAAGCATGGTGGTGTTAATATTATGCTCTGGGCCTGTTCTACTTCCAATGAAACTTGTGCTTTACAGAGAATAAATGGGACAATGAAAAAGGAGGATTACCTCCAAATTCTTCAGGACAAGCTAAAATCATCAGTCCGGATGTTGGGTCTACATAGTTGGGTGTTCCAACAGGACAATGACCCCAAACACACATCCAAAGTGGTAAAGGAATGGCTAAATCAGGCTAGAATGAAAGTTTTAGAATGGCCTTCCCAAAGCCCTGACTTAAACGTGCGGACAATG
>NC_084631.1:3583674-3593674 GCF_033978795.1 Nerophis ophidion | reverse complement strand
AGGTGATAATCACAAAGCAAGTGTGCGTGAAAAAAAAAAGGCAGTTGCCACAAGTGCATAACTATGGAAACGGAACAAACAGGAAGTGCCACCAGGAACTAAGGATGACAAACTAACCAGATGTGATACAAAACGGAATCAAAAACCAGAATATGACATGATCGAAGTAGCGGATCATGACACAAGGGTCTGTGTTAGTACTATTAACTTACAATGGCGTTCTTTTTGTATTGTTTCCGTTTCATAATTCACCAAAACGTTACCGTGGAATTATCGTGTCAGTTTGGTGGATTGGAGAGCTAGCTTTTGCAGCCAGTGGGTCCATGACGATGGCTTCTGTTTTGTTTGATTAGCCGTTTTACTGCCATGTTACAAGCATCGTTCAGAAAAAATGAAGGTATATAAATAAACATTTACGAATCGTACCGGTTTATTTCTGCGGTGCGGCTAATATATGTGAAAAAATATATAAAAACACTTGATGGGTGAATAGCCCGAAAAATATGGTAATCTCTCCAAACAATTACCCCAGTCAAGCCACCGCCCCAGTTTTAAAACAAAAACATATCCCTGGTTTTGTGCCAAAACCACTAGAAAGGCCACATTATCATGACCTGGGGTTATAAGATGTATTCTTTTCAATAAATACCAACACATTTTTCTCTCAAAGTTCAACAAAGGGCTCGTTGGAATCAAACAAGGAATATATATTCATGCATTCACACACAATGCCAACATCTGGGAACGAGGATGACATAATAAAAGAAAGTTAATAATGACCTGTTGACTATAAATCCCTTAAACGGCACTCGTGCATGCATCCTGTTTGACCCTCGGCCCGTTCTGTATCTTGGGGAAACCATATAACTGTGTTGTTACTATTGACCCACAAGCGGGGTAAAAATGGTGAGCAGAAATAGACAAAAACAAGGGTAAACCATGGAAAGCCGAGGTTCAAAGCCATGGTAAGTGGTTCTCCCAACAAGACGAGACTACTTTTATCCAGTACTGCGTGAGTCGTCATCACTGGAGCAAATGTCTGCTGAAGCGTTTGAATTCAGAGAGGTGGAGCTTCACTTCCGTGTTTAAATTTCAGTTTGGTGCAGTTGTAGCCTGTATGTTACCTAAGTAAAACACTGTACAAGTATTAAGTAAACAATGAATTATATAACCGGGCTAGATCAGAAGAAACTAAATTCAGCTCTAGGAATGAAGACTGAACACAGGTTTTAAGTTTAAATGGTACCAAATTATATTAAATAAACAAACTGACATGTAAATTCGAATGGCCATTCACATTTTCAACATAAGTTACAGAACGTTCAATATTTACAATGTGATACAGTACTCGATTCCGTCCTTGTTTTTACCAAGAATGGTATAAGCGCAACACGACATTTCATTAAACAACCTTGCAAAGTCCACGTTGTGGCGGCAGTGTCCAGAGGGGTTTTAGTGAAGGTAACGGGGTAGATGTGAAAGTTGAGGAGGACAGAAATGAACACATTGCGTTTATGGAAACCAAAGGGGAAAAAAAACAGAGCGGCTGCTGAGGAGCCTCCTACCCGCCCGGGGCTCGGTTGGGTGGATTCAGTTCGGTTGGTTCGGTTCCAGGCATAAAGCTTCAGACTCTAGCTCGCCATCCAACATGTCCTGTACAACAAGGGCAGGACCAGGCAATTTTCCAGTGCGCACCCACAAAATACATTCAGATACTAAATAATAATAATCCCTCTTACACACACATGTAAGAGGGATGTGTACTATGGCTATGAGTTGTTTTTTTTCCCCCTTGGCCTCAGTCTGCACCCCCACTCCAGGGCCCAGGCTAAGACCGATTTTTTTTATTTTATTTTAATCTTCTTTACCTGTATGTCATCTTTTTTGTAAGGGGCATTGGAAGCCGGCAGACCCGTCAGCGATCCTGTTCTGTCTCACTGTAATGTTTGTCTGATCTTGAATGGGATTGTGCTGAAAATTGTAATTTTCCTGAAGGAACTCTCCTGACGGAACAAATAAAGTACTATCTAATCTAATCTAATCTAATACTACTGTATTCAAATAGCAAGTATATTTCTTAATATTGTACGATAAATAATTCATGAATCCAATTAGAATAAATATAATATTTTTCTATCAAAATATTAATTCTCTAATATCAAAATGTACCCATTGCATCCACAAATATTGATCTGCCGTTTCTTTTCTTTTTCTTCTATGTCCCACTCTCCCTTGTGGAGGGGGTCCGGTCCGATCCGGTGGCCATGTACTGCTTGCCTGTGTATCGGCTGGGGACATCTCTGCGCTGCTGATCCGCCTCTGCTTGGGATGGTTTCCTGCTGGCTCCGCTGTGAACGGGACTCTCGCTGCTGTGTTGGATCCGCTTTGGACTGGACTCTCGCGACTGTGTTGGATCCATTATGGATTGAACTTTCACAGTATCATGTTAGACCCGCTCGACATCCATTGCTTTCCTCCTCTCCAAGGTTCTCATAGTCATCATTGTCACCGACGTCCCACTGGGTGTGAGTTTTCCTTGCCCTTATGTGGGCCTACCGAGGATGTCGTAGTGGTTTGTGCAGCCCTTTGAGACACTAGTGATTTAGGGCTATATAAGTAAACATTGATTGATTGATTGATTGATTGATAGCAAACAGTGGTTCACTGGACTGCATCATAAAATGCATTGGATGCATATCAAACAATTAACACAACCCAAAAACAGATCAGACAATTGTTGACAGTGCTAACGTTTCATTTAGTTGACTATATTCAGAGAAACAGACATATAAGTAGATGCTAACAGCTCCATTCAAAATGAATGCAGCGGCTAAGCTACATAGATGCAACTCACCAATTCCGCAGATAAATCACACTTAACACTCTCGCACGACGACCCACGGCTTTAGTAGTTGGCTCCTACAGTTCGACATTATTACATTTCAGTTAAAAAAGCTTAGTTAATAATTAAAGCGTCAAAACCAAGTCACATACCTGCGGCAACGTCGCCCTCGCTCGTCCTGGAAGCTACCAGATTTTATGCTTCCCGCAATAGGTCATGTGACCACATGACGTAATGACGCACGTGGCCATGTGACCGCGTGACGTAAGGACGCACGCAAAGACAGATAAGACAACGGAAATAAATAGAATATTTAATTGGGATTTGAAAGGTTATTTAAATAGAGAGGATATTTAAGTAACATGATATTTAAATAGAAATATATTTAATTACAAATAATATTCAATGGGGTTTGAAAGGATATTTAAATAAAATTATTTAAAGATTTAATTAGAAAGAATATTCAATGGGGTTTTAAAAGGATATTTAAATGAGGATATTTAATGGGGTTTTGTCACCCAGGATACACAGTGGTTCTCAAACTTTTTCCACCTAGTACCATCTCAGAAAAAACATGGCTCTCCAAGCACCACCATAATGACCAACATTAAAATACGGTAGCGTAGTAGGCCCAAGTATTAAACAAAATGCTGAGGTTTTATTAGGGACCGAATGTCCCTTTGGGACAGAGGACCCTATTGTAGTTGTAAGGTTTTATTATTCTTTATTATTCCGGCGCCTCTTTGAGCTGTAATTTGACCCCCTTAACATGCTTCAAAACTCAGCAAATTTGACACACACATTAGAACTGGCAAAAATTGCAATCTAATAAAAAAACCAAAACCCCAAAACTCAAAATTGCGCTCTAGCACCCCCTAGAAATAAAACACAGACAAAACTGCTCCTAGGAAGAAAACAGACAAAACTGCTTGTAACTTCCGGTAGTAATGTCATAGAGACATGAAACAAAAACCTCTATGTAGGTCTCACTTAGACCTACAGTTCATTCATTGACATCCTTCAGCAAAAATCAACAGGAAGTTGGCAATTACCCCTTCAAAACAAAAGTTTTGTAAAAACCCGTCACTTTTTTTCAAATATTATCTCCTCTGAGCGCGTTTGTTGTGTCGGCTTCAAACTAGCACAGGAAAGAGATCGAACCCTTCTGATTAAAAGTTGATGAAAGAGTTTTTGTAATTGCTCCGGTTTTAATTTTACGAGCATTCAAAGAATCACTGCGCTGCTGCCGTCTTAAGATGGCCGCTTGAAAGTAGGAAGCACCAGGGGTACCACACGATGCAGAGAAGGTAGGTACTGTGCGGGTAAGGATATGTTGACTGAGTGAAAGAAGGAAACACCAGGTAACGTGCAGGTAAAGATATGTTGTCTGGGTTATGGCAGGAAGCACCAGAGTGTATGGGTGAAATAAAGAAGCACCGGTGTGACCCCAGGATGCAGGGAAGGTAGATAATGTGCAGGTAAAGGTATGTTGAATGGGTAAAGGCAGGAAACACCAGCAAAAGTCAGTCCTGTCCATCGCTGCTTGCAGCTTTAATTTAACGTTATTATTGAATATTTTTCACCACTAACATTACACAGTTTAAACAGTAACACTGTGTTTGAATATTTAGGTAATCCTTTTGGCGCACCACTCGATGGAGGCCGCATATACATGTACCTATGTGGAGGGGGGGCGTGCCGCGGAACAGGGTGTGCCAGGACCAGCCTAGAAGACAGCGACAGGTGAGTGGATGGCCCAGGTGGACCTTGTTATGTAATCACCTGTCGCCTTTATTAGCAGCAGCCAGATGGAGACGTTGTTGGAGTTGGAGTGGGAGCCAGAGAGAGAGACACCAACTCAGAAAAATACATTTTTCTGGAAAGCAAAAGGCTCTCAATATTTACGCAAATAAAACAGGGTTGTACCCTGAAATCCGGGCTCTCGTGGCAGTGTGTAGTGGTCCGAAGAACCCATTAGAGGGCAACCTCTACAACAGGGTTAGGGAATCTATGGCTCTTGAGTCAGATGTGGCTCTTTTAATGACTGCATCTGGCTCTCAGATACATCTTAGTGGACATTGCTTAACACGATAAGTAATTTAAAAAATCCGCTGGTAATCACAGTGTTAAAAATAACGTTGAAATTATAAAACATTCTCCTGCGTTTTAATCCAACCATTCGTTTTCTACCGCACCTGTTCAAGATGTCGCATTAATGGTAAGAAGTATTATATTTAATATTGGTTAACTTTAGAATAATAATGTTATCAAAAAGAATGAGAGACTTATTATACTCTCAAAATGTTGGTCTTAAAAATGAACATGTTTGGTTGTATTCAGTGTTAAAACATATCATATGGCTCTCACATTTTGAAATATTTGGCATTCGTGGCTCTCTCAGCCAAAAAGGTTCCCGACCACTGTTCTATAATTTGACGCCCAATGTGGGGCTCAAACCCTCGACCCTGAGATCAAGATTCTCATGCACTACCGATTGAGCTAACCCCGTTCCGCGGCAGGACCGCAGGCCACGCCCCCCTCCACAGCCACATTTTGAAAACCACTGGTTTAGTGCATTGATAACATAAAACATAGATTATTACCATAACTGCTTTAGTAAGATACAATGAAAGTTCATCAGAAATTGTACAAGATACTTCTTTCCAAACCAATCACACACTTCCAGCTTAAAAAAAAAAGTGCTACACACCACATCTGGTCTAACTACACTAATCAAATAAAAATGTCTTACATTACGATCATGCCTTGTCAAAGATGTTTTGTAGGGTAATCTGTGATATTTAGAGGGAGGCTAAAATATTGTGTGTATTCTTTTATAACATGTTCTGGTGGATAGTCCTCGACTACAGAATGTTTAGCAGGCGAAATATTCCACTTTATTAATAAATAGAGAAGGTTAAATGGTAAATGGGTTATATTTGTATAGTGCTCATGCACAGATATGAATAATATTAAGTTGTACAACATGTAATGTACAGAATATCAGAAGCATTTGTTCAGGTAGAATTATCACAGATTATATCAACAAATATTTTGACGGTCAAACTACAATCGCGACGATCCACATTTTGCGTTATTAACACGCAAAGCTGGTATCCAAACACGAAAGTGTAGCTCCTCTCCCCTGATTGCCAGTGCTCCTAAAACAGGAGTTGAAATTTTGTCAGGATTACACCAACAGACTGCCCGTTTTATGTTTGAATGTTTGAAAAACATTTCATTAAAGCAAACAAATTGTCCAGTTGTAATTTTAAAAACTTGAAAATCATCTGCCCATGGTACACTTATTAAAGATGAAAAATGATATCTATCTGCGATTAATTGCGAATAATTTCAAGTTAACAATGAACAAAATGCGATTAAATATTTGAATTATTTGACAGGCACGGTAAAATCATAATTCATCTATTTGTTGGCAGCATCTGACAAAGTCATATTCATGTTTTACATTTGCTTCTGATAGCACGAAATAACCGTGGTGCATTCAAGGACCCTTGATGTAAGTCCGAAACAGAGGCATCACGAGGCTTTAAAGACAAGGGAGGCTTGACCCCCAAAGTAGATGCACTAATAAGATGATAATAAATAATAATAAATAAACTTGAATGATCCACAAGGGAAAATGTTCTACACAGTAGCTCAATTACAAAGGATAATGTACTATAGTAGCAATATAAAATATAACATATATTTACATATTATATATACAGTATATTATACACTGTGGAGGGGAGGCGTGGCCTGCAGGCCAGCCGTGGAGCGGGATGTGTAAGAACCGGCCATCGAAGCAGCGGCAGGTGAGTAGATTGCCCAGCTGGGACTTGTTATCTAATCACCTGTCGCCTTTATTAGCAGCAGCCGGGCAGAGACACACGATGGGAGTTGGAGCGTGACAGAAACGCATCGAGAAAAGACTAAAAAACAAAAGACTGAAAAGTAGCAGAAGAGTGTGCTGTTGTTGGCGTGTGAGAAAATTATTGTCAAACCTGACTACCACCCACATATACACTGATATATTATATTTTAACATAATATATAACAAATCCCAACTACAATGTACGATATTACAGTATATGTAACATCTGCAGCAAAAAAATAAATAAAAAAATACATATATTTTCCTACATAAATGAACTATTCTCTACCTTACACTATGAAGTAAAATAACCAATCGTTTTCATCCGAGTGAATAATCTTGTTTGAGGCAACACGCGTGTAAATTTCCTCTTATTCCTCACTCAACCAAGTGGAACACTTTGTTAAAATATATATATATTAAAAAAAAAATCAAAATGTTATGGTTTGCAAGAGGAGTGATGGCAGACTGACACCAGGGGGCAGTAATGTCCAAAGATTTATTATATATAGTAAAAATATATACATGTGTATAATAATAATGATTAACAATTATGATAAATTATAGAATGGTGTGTGACAAAATCCAAGCGTGTATGTGTGTGACTATGTGTGCAGATTAGCTGTTAAGTGTTACCGTAAATGTTGAATGAGGAACGAAAGAACGAGGGCAGTCCATGGGGTATGCAGGGGATCCGGGGCGAGAGAGGCGTCAGAGTCGTGGGGCGAGCGAGGAGTCGAGGAACGAGGGAGGCAGTCGAAATTCAGGGCAAGGGAAGGAAAACAGGTACGCCGTGAAAGACTAAGTTCCCGCGCGGATCCCTGGGTCCACTGGTCTTTTAAGCAGCTCGCCCTCATCAATTCCAGGTGTGTGGAAAGGCAATCGTCTGCAGGCTTCTAGCCGCATGGGCGTGCTGCTCTCAGCGCGAGCAGGGGCGTGTCCGAGCACGCTGACAGCTGAGAGAACGCATGTGGGCGTGGCCCGCGTTGCGCTCGTCATGAGGCACAAATGACGCATTGGAATGCATTTTTTTTTTTTTTCCTCTTAAATTATTTATAGTCAATTTATTTATTACCAATTGAAATGCAATGTGGTCATTTTAATTGCTTTTTTAATTATTTTTGAGTGTTTTTTGTTTTTTTAATTGCGCCAATAACAACACAAATTAAAGCTGCAAGCAGCGTTGGTCGGGTCCGCCTTTGGCTGCTTCCGCCGCTTCTCAAACCCCGATCTTAGTCAGACCTACATTGAGGTTTTTGTTTCATGTCTCTAGGTCATTCCTGACAGAAGTTACAAGCAGTTTTGCCTGGGTATTTTCCTAGGGGGCGTTAGAGCGCAATTTAGATTTTTGGGGTTTGGTTTTTTATCAGATGGCAATTTTTGCCAGTCCTAATGTGTGTGTAAAATTTGGTGAGTTTTGATTTATGTTAAGGGGGTGAAATTATAGATCGGCGATTCTGGATGTTGTTGATAAATGGCTTTCGCTTGGCATAGTAGAGCTTAAACTTGCACTTTGAAGCATTTTAAGGGGGTCAAATTACAGTTTAAAGAGGCAAAAATGACATTTTTTTGGAAACTTTGCGCAGGGGTTCTTTGAAGGCGCGTAAAATCCAAACCGGAGCAGTAATCAAAACTTTGTTGGATAGTTTTAATCAAAAGGGTTCAATCTCTCTCCTGTGCGAGTTTGAAGCCGAAACGACAAACGCGCTCGGAGGAGTTTACGTTTGAAAAAGGTGACGGTTTTTACAAAACTTTTATTTTGAAGGGGTAATTTTTAACTTCCTGTTGATTTTTGCCGAAGGATGTCAATCATCTAAATGTAGGTCTAAGTGAGACCTACATAGAAGTTTTTGTTTCATGTCTTTCCGGCATTCCTACTGGAAGTTACAAGCAGTTTTGTTTGTGTTTTCTTCCTAGGAGCAGTTTTTGCTGTGTTTTATTCAAAAATTGCGCTAGAGCGCATTTTTTAATTTTCGGGTTTAGTTTTTTTCATTAGATCGCAATTTCTGCCAGTACTGACGTGTGTGCCAAGTTTTGTGAGTTTTGAAGCATTTTAAGGGGGTCAAATTACAGTTCAAAGAGGCAAAAATAGCATTTTTTTGCGAAAATTTTGTATTGAAGGGGTTTTTGCTAACTTTTTGTTGATTTTTGCCTGAGAAAGTAAAATTATGAATTGTAGGTCTAAGTCAGTTCTACACAGAAGTTTTTGTTTCATGTCTCTACGACATTCCTAACGGAAGTTATGAGCAGTCTGTTGTTGTTTTTTTTCCTAGGGGGCGCCAGCGCGCAATTTTCATTTTTGTGGGTTTGGTTGCTTAATATGTTGAGAAGGTTTGCTATACCGACGTGTGTCAAATTTGGTGAGTTTTGAAGCATGTTAAGGGGGTCAAATTAGGGTGCAAAGGTGTGGAATAATAATAAAACAGCAGTTTCAATAGGGTCCGCAGGCCCATTGCAAAAGGACTCCTGTGGAGTCCTTTTGCAATGGGCCTGCGGACCATAATAAAGTGGATTGGATTAGATTATTTCCTCACTGGATGTTAAATTTAATAATTGATTTGGGAGCAAATTTTGTTGTACTTTTTAACTTTATTCCACATTCTCCAGTACACCTGCAATGGCAACACAGAAACATGACACCCGTGTGGTTAAAAAGCAAACTAAGCATGTTTGTGTGGGTCTAAAAAAAACAAAACTCCCAAGTTCATTGCTCTAGTCTTCATTTTGAAAGCTCATGTGTAAAATACCTTTCATTCTTCTATTGTCGTCCCGTTTTGAACGCTCAGATAAGTGGAGAAAAACACCGCATTATCCACAGAAAATGTATGAATGAGTAAAACGAGGGCTGGGAAAAGTAAATATTTGAAGTACTGCCTGAGGAAAAAAGGGTCAATAGTGCAGAATATAATTTTGTAGGAGAAATACACACCAAATAATATATATTTTTTATTTGACATGTTTTTTTTTATTAGGCACTTTTAAAACCACACCCTCTACATTATTATTATTACATATCAAACAATGACATACACTTTATTTGTAACACTTGATAGAAACTGGACATACACTTCCCATGCAATACTGCAACGAGAAAAACATAAAATATGTATATAAAAATAGCTTAATTTTTATAATTTTTTTTTTGCATATACCGTACATTCTTTGGCTTTATTTATCCACCCATTTAAGCGTTAGTCGGCGACTTAAATATGTGCATGGTTTGTAAACCGCAAGCATCAAAATAAGTAAGTCTGATTATAATTCTGCAGGTCAAAGTAAAC